>NW_023396868.1:511332-786396 GCF_011125445.2 Fundulus heteroclitus | reverse complement strand
TACTGTAAGTGGAGTTATAGAAACTGGCAAAATCAATGTCACAGATGCACAAAGGCCAATGGTGTTATAAGGGAGTTTGTCAAACAATCTATTATCACCACACCACCAGATGTCACTACGTGCTACAGGTTTGAAAGTTATGTTTACTGAAAGTATTTCTGTACACTGGGTCTCATTTAACTTTCCTAATTTTTTGCCTGATCCAGTTCTATTTACACATGTGAAGTTACCTGGAGCCACATGTTTTGAAAACAGCGGTTTTCCTTTATCTTCAGTAGTTAGAGGGTAAATAGTGTCCCAGAATGTACAGTTTCCAGAAGGCACTGTGTTATTCATTATTTCAGTCAGACATTCAGGAGTCATTGTTGCTGGTACAACCTGTAGCAAGGGTCTGGGACCCATACAAACTAAACAACCTGTGGATACAGTATGAGCAGCTTGTTCCACCATTAAAAGCCAATTATTGCTTTTTCCGGACATTCCTGTGGTAATTTTGAACCAATCATCTGCAGTAGGATCTACATATATGTGTGGAGTTATTGGAGAGACAGTTTTTTGTCCTAAAGTAACTTCAGGCATCATTATTGTTGTCAGGTTTGGGCAGAAAAACAAGGTAATGCACGGATCTGTCTGGTGAGGGCGCCAAATACACAGGGCTAAACCATGACAGGGAGGATCTTTAAATTTTCTGAAACTGGCTGGTTTTCCAAAAGGTTTATGGGTGGTATTTATCGTCAGGAAAATAGTATTACTGGCATCAGTTAGTTTCACCTTTCCTTTCCACTGTCTGGCAATGTTACTCGTACCATATGTGTTTTGTCTCCACGTATGATCTGTTGTCTCAAACACATTTTCCCAATTGTGCCCTGTCTGTTTCATTCCTGTGCCATCTAAATACCATTTGTAACCTTTCCAATCAGAAGCTTTGTAACCTCCTATCTTGAATTGGTCTTTATTAAAACTAATCACAGTCCGGATCTTATTATTCTGATAACAAAAATATAGCTCTTCAGTTCTTTTGTCATCTTTCGACTCTTTACATGGATTTTGTAATATTTTCATAATTTGGGAAGGTTTAGGATTGTAGTGGCCCACTCTTCTTGGTTCTCTGGCTCTTTTAGTTCCATGAAGAATTTGAGCTTCCCATAGCCATATAACTACTGCTGCCACGGTTAGGATGGCTATCCCCAACCACACAAGTCTTTTCCCTTTTTCAGTTAGCATTCTGTTTGCAGATTGAAATCCTTCCTAAAGACCCCTCGGCGAAGTGTGGACAATCTTCACCGATTTGAGACGATTGTATACTAGAAATACAACCCCCTTTGTACAACGGACTTACTCTGAGGGTCGTTGAAGAATTACAATACTACAACAGATACCACAAAGCAATCACTAGGAGGCAGACTAATACAGTCAAATTGAATGATATAATGGAAATTGTGACTTTATGATTTAATGATTCTTTTGCAATGTGTTAAGTGAATCCACGTGCTCCGCTCTGCAATCTTTACAGCAGTTCCAGTGGTCAGCAAAACCTGGAAAGGTCCTTCCCACTTAGGTGCATGCCAATGTTTCTTCTTTATGCTTTTTATCAGAACCCAGTCCCCTGGTTCAACTAACTGGTTTTCTTGTGGAGACACAGAAGTTGTAACACTGTCAGTTTGTTCTGTCACTTTTTTCTGTTTTTCCAGCATTTTTCTCATATAGTCTGCTAGAGTGCTTTCATCGTCAGTTTCCCATTTGTTCTCAAAATAGGGCAGTCTATATGGTTTACCAAACACCATTTCATAGGGTGTCAGGCCATTTGTGCTAGTATTTATGTGCAGTTTAACAAGGTCTAGGCACAGAGTCCACGGCCTTCCTGTTTCTTCCATGCACTTTCTTAGTCTGTTCTTTATTGTTCCGTTAGTTCTCTCAACTAACCCTGTGATCCATTATCACTGTAGATTTTTTCTGGTATCCCATAACGAGGGATAATGTCTTTACATAAAGCTTTTGCCACTGTTAACGCATCTGGATGTTTTGTGGGAAATAGTTCTATCCATTTGGAAAATGAATCAACTATTACCAGACAATATTTTTCCTTCACTAGGACTTAATTCAATAAAGTCCATGTGTAGATGTTGAAACGGATAATCAGGTTTTGGAAACTGACCTCTTTTTGGTCTCAGGTTCCCCTGAGCATTGTTTTTTGCACATATCAGAAATGATCTACAAAATTTTTTTGAATAAGAATTAAACCCATAGGTGGTGTATACTTTGTTTATTAACCCCATAAGAATTAAACCCATAGGTGGTGTATACTTTGTTTATTAACCCCATAAGAATTAAACCCATAGGTGGTGTATACTTTGTTTATTAACCCCACCATCCCTCCTGTTGAGACATGGGACTTCCCATGGCTCAAAATTGCTGCCCATTTATAGAGATTTTTAGGCAGAATGGGTTTATTTGCTGGTCAGGTGTACAAGCCATCTGTCCGTACAGCACCATTGCGCTGCCACAGTTTTATTTCTTGTTGTGGGGCCTGGTTTTGCATTTCCCTTAAAACATCATGAGTTAAAGGCTCAGGGTCCATAGAAAGTGTGCACACGAAAGTGTCTGCACGGTTCGAAGGAGTTCTTTTAACAAATTTGCATGAGTTACTGGTTTTCCAGTCGATGTTATCATGCCTCTATTTTTCCAATGTTGGGCAAATGTGTGTGTGGTTGCAAAGGCATACAGGCTGTCAGTGTAAATGGTTACTTTTTTTTTCCTTTCATGAGTTTACAGGCCTCAGTCAAGGCCACTAATTCTGCAGCTTGGGCAGAGTAGTGTTGTGGCAAAGAAAAAGCTTTTAGTACTGTGTCAGCGGTGACTACAGAGTAGCCAGTTCTTGTTTTGCCTTTGTCATCCTTTTTGGATGAGCCATCTACAAACAATGTTTCTCCTTCAGTCAGGGGAACGTCCTTCAGATCAGCCCTGCTTTTGGCTGTCTGTTCGGCTAAAGCTTGACAGTCATGATGCTCGCCATCAAATTATCTAATTTAGAGAATGTGTTTACATTAAAGAAATACTTTGGGATCTGCCCTTTAATTTTTTCCAAATCCTTTTTTGTTCCTGTTGATTTATGTCGCTCTGCAAAGTTTAACTTCTGTGGTAAAACAATTTAAACCAGTAACATTCTTCATAAATTCTTAAACATCAGCAACTCCATCTGAGGATAACTGTAAAACTGATGCATGACTAGACGTAGGGTTGATAAAATCTATCTAATCAACCGGGTTGTACTTTTACCAAACAGCTTTAAGTTCCATTTTAACTTTTAACTTTTGTTTCTGCTAACTGGTGATTCCTAGACCTACAATTAGCAGAAGTTGTTAGTGAGCTAATTCCTGCTTTCCTTAGATCAACCAGTTTTAAGTCTAGTGTATTATATTCAAACTAGGGCTTTCAAACTATTAAAATTTTAATTTCAATTAATCTCGTATTCTATCTTTTATATTTCTGAAAGTATAAAAGCTCATTTGGAAATTTTAATATGCACTTTTGCAATAAACCAAACTAGTTAAAATTATGCTTATACAAAAACTATTTTTCTTTTTAGGTACTTTTCAGAATTGGAATGACAACATTCTGGTGCCATAAAATGATGAACTATAGCCAATAATGAGCTAAATCACAAATTATTACGCCCTGATGTTTACACAATGTATAAACAAAATGAGTGAATAAATAAATATTTCATGCTGAAATATTTTTTAACTCCTAAACACAGATATAAGTTTTATTATTCATTTATTATTTACTCTCTTTCTCAAACACATATTCCTGAGCGGTCCCTTAGTTAGTCAAATGCAGAGACAGCAAGTCTGCCTCTAGAGGGGAGGGCTGCGCCCTGAGCAGCAGGCGGGACATATCAACTATCAGTGACCAATCCTCGGCTGTTTTCAGCGATGTTGGAGCTGTAGGTGTAGTAACAGATGACGCGCATAGTTGGTGGGTGTTTCTAATAATGTGTTGTTCCTGGGGGTGTCACCAGGAACCGTTAATTCTTCGTCCAACACATTCAGATGTTTAAATCATGGTCAGGTTTGTTTATCATATCTATTGTCCTGCTTTAGGTCAAACTGTCCCCCCGAGGTTCGCCTCAGATCAGTGTAAAAAGTCTCCCCCACACATATTCCATCCAGCTCCACTTCTCCCATATAATCTCCCCACATGCTGTTTGCCAAGTTAATAAAGTTATAACATTACAATATAAAAAGACCCTACTCTATTATTTTTACAGCTGTCATGAATCCATTGTCAAATACAAGCTTCGTGCATTAATAGTGTAACTGAATACTTTCCCCACGGCTCTAGTTAACTGTACTCCATAATTAGGCACCCAAATAACACAAAAACAAAACCTTTATCCCCAGTTTCAATCAAATGCATCGTAATTCTCTTACGCTTCAGTTGCTATTCTCAGCTCTGTCATACGCACAAATCTACACACACAGACTTACACACAAAAACCCATTTGCGCACAGACATCAATCTCCGCGGATCCAAGCAGTCTCTCCCCCACTCACTCAAACAAAATGATCTCATTTCCACAGACACAATATGTTGTACAAGACAGACAGACAGCTTGCGCGTAGTGTTCTGCGAGACGTCTCTCTCTTTTTTTTTTTTTTTTTTTTTTTTATACGAAACCTCCTTGTTCTAAAAAACTCCCAGAGTGTTGCTCTGTATTTCCCCTTTAAATTTCCCGATTTATTAATGATAGCCTTCTGGAATTTTTGCTATTTTCTGTTTGTTAAGTCACCTCTTAAACCTGAATTGTATTATTTTACCCATGTAGCTAAATGTTAAATTTGATCAGAGTGGGTCCTGCTGTTTGTTATCCAGACTTGGGTCTGGGCAAGACCTTCTTTTGCCATTTGCTTCTCCTTGTTTTTGCATTTTAATTTAATTTTTTCCTGTAGTTCGTTTATGCCAGAAGTGGATAGTTTGCCATTGAAGTTGTACCTTTTTTTTTTTTATCTAATAACATAAGGGCACAATTGCTGCTTTATCTTCTTTCTCAACAACTTTCCAATCTTTACATGTAAGTTCTTGAGTAGCTCGCATTTTTGTTCACTTTGTCCCTTTCCCATTTTGGTGAATGTTTGGACCCAGTGGGTTGCAACACCTGCTGTGTTCTAACACTGGGTTTATTTAGACAAGATGACGATCAATAACTGTTTGTGGTAAAACTCACTTCAACCTTCAAGGTGGAGTTTTCTTGCCTACATGCATCCACAAAAGCTCGTCATATTTGTTCTTGCCTGTTTTGGTATGAAATAAAATACCTAGTGGTATTTGTATTTCCTCACACACACACACAGTCACACTTTTGAGCTCTTACTTTTAATCTAACACAGAGGACGCCGCCGTCCTTCACAGAATTTAACTAGTTAGTTTAAACTAGAGGAGTCTGTCCTCCTGCGGACTTTAACTGTTTAGATTTCCTATTTTTTTTAAAACAGAGGACTCCGCCGTCCTTCACAGAATTTAACTAGTTTGTTTAAACTAGAGGAGTCTGTCCTCCTGCGGACTTTAACTGTTTTTTATCTGCTACCTGATAGTGCCTAGGATTGTCAGGGTTTTATCTTGTTTCTCAGAAAACAGAGGACTCCGCCGTCCTTCACAGAATTTAACTAGTTAGTTTAAACTAGAGGAGTCTGTCCTCCTGCGGACTTTAACTGTTTTTTATCTGAAATGTTCACTCATTCCTCTTTAACGAAATTCTACTCACAATTCTCTGTGTCTCTGGAATTCTTCAACCTTCGGATCCCAGCCCGTAAAGGAGGGACCAGTCCCGGAAAGGGTCTTAGTGCTGTGGCCACAGACTTGCTGGAACCTCACTTTACCTGCTGGGATCGTTAGGTATGTTGAAATCCGGCTCGAAGGACCATTTAATGCTAGGTTTAAACACCAAACATCTTATTCAGCAACCTGCACAAAGAAGACACAGAGAATCAGTTATGTTGATCTTGCAAGGAGAGTGCTCGGAGACTGCTCAGTTTACAATCCTCCAAACCACTCTGAAGCAGTCTCCGCTCGCCAGGCTTTTTATTGAAAATTGGAACGCCCTAGTTACACAGGATTTCAACTGCTGAGGGAAGGGGAACAAACCAGTTGAAATCTATTAGGCAGGGAACCAATACACAACAACAGCATTCATTGTTATGGGAGTAACTTCTTTATCTTCCACAGGCAGCTGCAAGATACAATTGGGTGCAACCTGCAACTGCTCGCATGCTTGTGTTCTGATATAAGGAGAAATAACACTTCAGTAATAAGTATAATATAATATTGTAAATGGTCAAGAATGTTATTAGTAAAATATAAGATTGCATAGTCATTTAGTTGTTATAAGTGAAACATAATATAACTACAATATAGATTAAAAGTAGAATAACTATAATAAATCCAACACCATCATCTACAAGGTTGGCCGAGACCATACAAACGCTGACGCACTGAGTAGGCTACCCTTGGATAGAGGAAGAGAAAGCACACCTGAGGAGGAGGAGAGAGTGCTGTTGTTTGAGGACATCGGCGTGCCACTGGTGAACGCACAGCAAATAAAGAAGTGGACGGACAAAGATCCTGTGTTAGCAAGAGTGCGTGAATACATTTTGCGAGGCTGGCCAAAGGTGAACAGTCCTGAGTTCATTCCATACGCTCGACGTCAGGATGAGCTCAGCACCCAAGAAGGATGTATCCTGTGGGGAGGACGCATTGTTGTTCCACCACCTGGATGCAATGCCTTACTGAAGCAACTACACCAAGCACACCCTGGCATCACCCGAATGAAAGGGTTGGCTAGAAGTTACATGCGGTGGCCAAACATCGATGCAGAGGTGGAGGCCCTTGTAAAGGCATGTGCAACATGCCAGGAAAACCGGAACAGTCCTCTAGTGGCCCCATTACATCCCTGGGAAGATCCTGATAAACCATGGAGGAGAATCCACATTGATTATGCGGGTCCATGGATGGGAAGAATGTTCCTTATAGTGGATGCGTACTCCAAGTGGATTGACGCATATTCTGTGAGTAGCTCTACATCTACAGTTACCATAGAATGTCTTAGAAAGAGTTTCAGTCAGCATGGCATACCAGAAATCATAGTGTCGGATAATGGTACCTGTTTTACAAGTGAACAGTTCCAACAGTTTGCTGAAAAGAATGGCATACGTCACATCACGACTGCGCCATACCATCCTTCTTCTAATGGCTTAGCCGAGAGAGCCGTGCAGACGTTCAAGTCACTCATGAAGAAGATGGCAGGAGACTCTATTGAAACTAAAATGTTCTGAGCGCTGTTCAGCTATCGCATAACATCCCAGTCTACAACTGGCAAGTCACCAGCCGAGCTGTTGTGTGGTAGGAAGCTGAGGTCAACTCTTGACTTAATACATCCAGACTTTAGAAACAGAGTGCATGACAAACAAGAGAAACAAAAGAGCTATCATGACATGCATGCTCGGATGAGAATCCTTGGAGAGGGAGACTTGGTTTATACACGCAACTTTGGTTCAGGACCAGCCTGGGTACCAGAAGAAATAACAGAGAAGACAGGCCCTGATTCATTCCAAGTTACCTTATGGACAAGTTGTGAGGCGACACATCGACCAAGTGCGTGGCAGATGCTCCACCCCACCAGCGATGACACCAGAGGTGTTGCCTGACACCTCGCCTGAGGAGGACGTTGCTGTACCACCCCTTCAGGTAGAACCTGATGTAGCTGTCTCCACTGATTCTACTGACCGCAGCACTACAGCAGAAGCAATTGTGGAGCAGCCTGAATCTTCTACTGCAGTTGACTCACCAGCTGTGAGAAGATCTCAGCGAACCAGAAGGGCTCCAGGGTACCTAAAAGACTTTATACATAGTAGTGAGTTCCCCAGCCACAGGACTAGAATGCGTCCTGGAACCTCACTGGGATGAGGCAGTCCACCCGAATCCCTAGTTAGAGTGTTATGTGTTATTGAAAAAAAATAAAAATAAAAAATGGTCTAGTGTATATGGCTATTTAGAGTAGTTTAAAATGTTTTAATCTAGAGGGGAGGGATGTAGTAGATATACTGACATGTATACACATTATTGATTAACACCTCTAGGGGGAGCTACCTACCTATTATGTTGCTACTTATGGAGACATGCTCCGTTGATACGTAGAAGAAGCCACGGGCTAGAGACATGTGAGGTTGTTGTTAAGTCTTCAAGAATAAACGGCACGAAGCCAAAGAAACAACCCTGTTGTGATCATTGCTACAGCCACCGTAGGATATCACATCTATAAAAAATGAAGTTTTTCCCTTTTCCAAGTCACACACAGTTTACACTGTAAAACTGTATTGCTCCTGAGGTGTGTTATGGTCCTTGGGGCGTTTCGTACCTGAGGCGGGTTATGTGTATGTATGGTTCCCGGGAAAGGACACTTCAGTAAATATGCCTGCCGGCTAAAGACAAGCTGTTGTCGGAGTCCTTAATTAATGGTCTACAAATTACTACATGGTGTCAGAAGTGGGATCTCTTCAACGTATGCTGCATTTCCCATGCACTCGCAACTAACATCAAGATAACTGCGCAGAGGAGATTATTGAGATCATTGAGTCATAATCGCAATGTCCAATGCTGAGAGGGAACGCGCTAACTCCGCTGCAGCAAGCAACCCTGCAGCAGCTAGCAACGTTGGATAGGAGTCTCGCCTAAGCCCGCCAGAAAAGTTTGACTGCAGAGAAATCCAGAACTGGCCCAAATGGATCCGACGGTTCGAGAGGTACAGGATCGTATCGGGGCTGGACAAAAGGTAAGAGGCTTTTCAAGCAAATATGTTGATATATTCAATGGGCGATGAATCCGAGGATATCCTTAATGCGTCAGCGCTAACGTCAACTACAAAAAAGTAAAAGAGTGCTTTGATGAACATTTTATTGGAGAACACAATATCATTTTTGAAAGGGCGAAGTTTAACATGCTTAAACAAGAACCGGGCAAAACGGCCGAAAGCTTTATCACCGCGGTTCACAAACAGGCGGATTATTGCAAATTCGGGGGCTCTCAGAGATGAACTGATCCGCGATCGCATTGTTGTCGGCATAAGAGATGCCACGCTCTCCGAGAAGTTGCAGATGGATGCACAACTGACTACAGCCGTAACACGAGTCAGACAGAGTGAAACTGTGAAACAACAACAGGGTTGGCTGTGCAGTGCGAGTGGCCCTGTATCCATTAAGGAGCCCAGTGAAGAGATGCATGCGCTTTCACTTGCATGCAAGACAAAGGGCAGTGCACAACATAGACAGAAACCGAACAGGTATGTAACATCGTCTGCCTTAAATGCGGGAGGGCTCCATCACACAATTGGAACCCCACAAAAAGTTGTATGGCCCAAATAATACCAGACTATCGGTGGTAGGTCAGCTTCAATGCAGCCTTGAAAGCAAGGACAGAAAGTCATTGATAGCATATATATATATATATATATATATATATATATATATACACCATACAAACATATATACATCTTATATATAATATAATATATATATCTATATATATTATATATACACATAAAACATATATAATATATATATATATATATATATATAATATATATTATATATATATATATATATACACATACAAACATATATACATATATATATGCATATATATATATATTTTGTGCTGTATATTCATGTTATCCTACACTATTATTAGGCTACCATCAAAGACATGAATGAAGAAAGAGCTTTATTAAAACAAACACAACTATATACAACGCGACGATCTGCCCACACATGCGTATCCAAAAACTACAAACTCCGTGAACTGTCCGTTTGGCCCTCCTCGGGGTTGTAGGTAAAGGCTGGCAGCATTTTCCTCCGAGGCAGGTCCGATGTGGCAGAGGACGCCTACTGTTGCGTGGCTCTGTACTTCGGCGTCGCCTCTAACAACCGGGACTGCAGCTTCCACACAGAGTTCAGAGAAATCCGGTGTTGTGCGCAATTCTGTTCCCCCGTGAAAATCTGTTTCCCCCGTGTCGGGAGCGCGCTTTGCAGCAGGTTTTCCCGGCGCTTCTAGTTGATTTCTCGGTAAAAGAAGTCCTATAATCATGTCGAAGTTGTAACATTCAGTTTAATCGGCAACTGTTTACAAAATTGTAAAATAAAACAAAACAGCGTAAGAAGACCTCGTTTATTTATCAGTGAGAATGCTATACAGCATTCTCACTTATTGTTTTCCTGTTTTTCTTTATTATCAGTGAGAATACTATACAGCATTCTCACTTATTGTTTTCCTGTTTTTCTTTATTATTATTATCAGTGAGAATGCTATACAGCATTCTCACTTATTGTTTTCCTGTTTTTCTTTATTATTATTATCAGTGAGAATGCTATACAGCATTCTGAGAATGCTATACAGCATTCTCACTTATTGATTTCCTGTTTTTCTTTATTATCAGTGAGAATGCTATACAGCATTCTCACTTATTGTTTTCCTGTTTTTCTTTATTATTATTATCAGTGAGAATGCTATACAGCATTCTCACTTATTGTTTTCCTGTTTTTCTTTATTAGTGAGAATGCTATACAGCACTGTATAGTGAGAATGCTATACAGCATTCTCACTTATTGTTTTCCTGTTTTTCTTTATTATCAGTGAGAATGCTATACAGCATTCTTACTTATTGTTTTCCTGTTTTTCTTTATTATCAGTGAGAATGCTATACAGCATTCTCACTTATTGTTTTCCTGTTTTTCTTTATCAGTGAGAATGCTATACAGCATTCTCACTTATTGTTTTCCTGTTTTTCTTTATTATTATTATTATTCCGTACGTTTTTGTGCGTCTAACTACTCTTTCAAACTTCAACCGATTTCAACGATTTTTGTATCAAAACGTACAGCTCTTTCACAACATTACTGTTATGTCTTTTCGTCAGTATAACTTTTATAATAATTAAAATATTTCACTTTTTGTGAGTTTTTCGCTCTCATTGAAATGAATGGAAAGTCCTTCAAATTTTTCAAATATTTCAACTTTTTGTCATCTTCAAATTTCTTCAAAATTTTCAAATTGTTCAAATTTCTTCAAAATTTTCAAATTTTTCACATTTTTCAAATTCATGAAAATTTTCAAATTTCTTCAAATGTTTCAAATTTCTTCAAATTCTTCTAATTTCTTCAAATTTTTTCAAATTTTTCAATTTTTTTGAATTCCTTCAAATTTTTCAGATTTTTCAAATTATTCAAATTTGTTCAAATTTTTCAAATTCTTATATTTTTTCAAAAATTTCTAATTTTACAAATTTCTTCAAAAATTTTTCAAATTCTTCAAATTTTTTGAAATTCTATTTGTTTCAATTCTTCAAACTTTTTCAAATTCTTCAAATTCTTTCAAATTCTTCTATTTCTTTCAATTCTTCCAACTTTTTCAAATTCTTCAACTTTTTAAATTTTTTCTAATTCTTCAAATCTGATTTCAATGTTTTCTGCATCTTCTTCTCAAATCATTCTGCAGATTAGCATTCTCACTCGCTGTTGCGTAGGAACAGCTTTTTCTAGTTATTATCAGTGAGAATGCTATACAGCATTCTCACTTATTGTTTTCCTGTTTTTCTTTATTATCAGTGAGAATGCTATACAGCATTCTCACTTATTGTTTTCCTGTTTTTCTTTATTATTATTATTATCAGTGAGAATGCTATACAGCATTCTCACTTATTGTTTTCCTGTTTTTCTTTATTTTTATTATCAAGTGAGAATGCTATACAGCATTCTCACTTATTAAGTTCCTTCAGGTCTTGATTATTATTCCGTACGTTTTTCGGCATCTAACTACTCCTGCATACTTCAACCGATTTAAACAATTTTCGTATCAAAACGTTCAGCTCGTTCACGACATTACTGCTATGTCTTTTTGTAATTATAACTTTTATAATATTTAAAATATTTAACTTTTTGTGCGTTTTTTGCTCTCATTGAAAATGAATGGAAAATCCTTCAAATTCTTCAAATATTTCAACTTTTTGTCATTTTACTGCTTCAGCCTACTTTCAGCTATAAACGTCATTCAACTTTTAAAATGTAGTAATATCTTTTGGCTATTATGGTATGTTTCAGCTTTTTCATATCTTTTACCATTTTCGTATAGTACGTCTTTAAAATAATTTTGGCTTTTCAAGAAATTCTGCAAATAACATGCGTTGCTATGGTTGTCAAGGAGGCTCTTTTAGAGTGCGCACTCTAGAAATTCAACAAATTCTTCTTCTCCGAACAACTTCTTCTCACTCGCTCAAATTTCACCCTATCCCCATAAATTATACATCAAAACGTAGGAATTTTTGTCTGGATTCGGAAAATGTAACCATCATTGGTGTGGGATTTATAGATTTTTCGCAAATCACCTCAGAGCGACACTAACCCGAAACCTTCCCCATTCATTTCCTATGGAGCGGTTTTCAAAAATGACACCTGGAAATCCAAAACATCACATGTTTTCGCATCGTCGCTACTCCTAAACCGTTTCATGTAGAGGCATGAGACTTTCACACATTCATGTCCAGACCCTTCTGGCGCTCACAAAAGAGAAATTTTGTCGATAAATATTACGGTTTTGCCGCAGGAACAATTTGTTCGGGAGTAGCGTTTTGGGAAAATGCTAAAACAGGATCAGACTTCAATCTCCCCAAATGAGGCACTTTTCTACATCGTCGCTACTCCTAAACCGTTTTATGTACAGGCATGAGACTTTCACACATGAATGTCCCGACCCTTCTGGCACTCAAAAAAAGAATTTTGTTGATAGCTGTTACGGTTTTGCCACAGGAACAATTTGTTCGGGAGTAGCGAATGTGCAAAATCCTTAAAACGCTTCGGAACTTCAATCTTCCACATCATCCACTTTTTTACATCATCGCTGTGCCTACACCGATTTTTGTAAAAACATAAAAATGAGCTCCATAGTCCTCAAAAGCCTGCTGATACTCAGAGTGAAAGAATTATTTTGATATCTCTTATACTTTTTCAGCTACAGCGATTTGTTCGGGACCGTTTGTAGAGGATTTCTCAAATTTCATAAAAATCCTCTTTATATCATAATTTTTTACGCCTAAATTAAAATATTTCTAGCAAAAACCGATAGTTTTTCTTGTTCTCCTATCCGGTATGAACTAAACGCTGAAAAAATTATGTCTCTACCATTTACAGAACAGGAGATATGGAGCGTTGTTTGAGGCAAAGTTCTCCATTCTATTTCAATGAGGCAGAGTCTGACAAAGTCTCTGCACTTCGGGAGACTGGCCGCTGCAGCTGTGTCAGTGAGTTTCCATGACGACGGAACTCTGAGGGCCAGAGGGACACGCTCCATTCGGATAGAATAGCAACTTTCAACATCCACTGCAGTTGCTGTGATTAATGTAGGAGCCTGAAATTCGCACAGTCACTTCCTCTTAACATTTTAAAATTTTCAAGTGACTTTCAGCCATGTGTCAGTTTTCTGTCCCATTTTGGATGTCACATGCTTTCCTATTGGGCCTTTGCTTCCAACAGGACCTGGCATGATGCCCAGACACGACCCAATTGGCCAATACCGCACCCCCCACATGTGGGAAATGGCGCTACACACCATTTTGTTCAAATGTTGAGTTCTTGGCCCAGATGTGGTGAGGCTGAGTTGCTAAAGGAGGCCAATCTGACCCATGAACTTTGGTCACGTTTGGTGACATTAAGTATTGGCACCCCTATTTGAGGCACTTCCCAGTACAGGATTTGGACCAAACTGACAGAGTACAATCACCCGGTGATCCTGAACACAACCATGCTAGCGGCTAACGGTTAGCATGTTGCTAACCAGAAGTAGCTTTAGAAAGGTCCTACCAACTTCTGCTTAGCCGGGGTTGTTCTGCCTTTACAGACAAATAGAGGGCTACAGCTGTGAGGGAGTCTCCATGACAGCCCTTTTAGCCAGAGGCTTCTAGGAGGTCCATTGACTTAACATGGCACCTTTCGAAGGGCACTGTGGGTGCTGTGAAGAACGTAGGAAGCTGAAATTCGCAGTGTTACTCCCCGTTAGTATTTTTGACGGTACCACGAGGTGGGCGCCTTGCTAAATTTCTTCAGAATTTTTTTTAGCTGTTCTTAATCTTCAAATTCTTACATTTTTTTAAAATTTTTCAAATTTTTCAAATTCCTTTAAATTTGTTCAAATTCTCCAAATTTCTTCAAAATTTTCAAACTCTTCAAATTCCATTTCTTTCAATTCTTCAAACTTTTTAAAATTCTTCAAATCCCTTCAAATTTTTAAATTTTTTCAAATTCTTCAAATCTGATTTCAATGTTTTCTGCATCTTCTGCTCAATCATTCTGCAGATTAGCATTCTCACTGCTGTTTCGCAGGAACAGCCTTTTCTAGTCAAGTGAGAATGCTATACAGCATTCTCACTTATTAAGTTCCTTCAGGTCTTGATTATTATTCCGTACGTTTTTCGGCATCTAACTACTCCTGCATACTTTAACCGATTTAAACAATTTTTGTATCAAAACGTTCAGCTCGTTCACGACATTACTGCTATGTCTTTTTGTAATTATAACTTTTATAATATTTAAAATATTTAACTTTTTGTGCGTTTTTTGCTCTCATTGAAAATGAATGGAAAATCCTTCAAATTCTTCAAATATTTCCACTTTTTGTCATCTTACTGCTTCAGCCTACTTTCACCTATAAACGCCATTCAACTTTTAAAACGTAGTGATATCTTTTGGCTATTATGGTATGTTTCAGCTTTTTCATATCTTTCACCATTTTCGTATAGTACGTCTTTAAAATAATTTTGGTTTTTCAAGAAATTCAGCAAATAACATGCGTTGCTATGGTCGTCAAGGAGGCTCTTTTAGAGTGCGCACTCTAGAAATTCAACAAATTCTTCTTGTCCGAACAACTTCTTCTCACTCGCTCAATTTTCAACCTATCCACATAAATTATACATCAAAACGTAGGAATTTTTGTCTGGATTCGGAAAATGTAACCATCATTGGTGTGGGATTTATAGATTTTTCGCAAATCACCTCAGAGCGACACTAACCCGAAACCTTCCCCATTCATTTCCTATGGAGCGGTTTTCAAAAATGACACCTGGAAATCCAAAACATCACATGTATTTACATCGTCACTACTCCTAAACCGTTTCATGTACAGGCACGAGACTTTCACACATTCATGTCCAGACCCTTCTGGCGCTCACAAAAGAGAAATTTTGTCGATAAATGTTACGGTTTTGCCGCAGGAACAATTTGTTCGGGAGTAGCGTTTTGGGAAAATGCTAAAACAGGCTCAGACTTCAATCTCCCCAAATGAGGCACTTTTCTACATCGTCGCTACTCCTAAACCGTTTTATGTACAGGCATGAGACTTTCACACATGAATGTCCCGACCCTTCTGGCACTCATAAAAAAGGAATTTTGTGGATAACTGTTACGGTTTTTCCGCAGGAACAATTTGTTCGGGAGTAGCGAATGTGCAAAATCCTTAAAACGCTTTGGAGCTTCATTCTTCCACATCATCCACTTTTTACATCGTCGCTGTGCCTACACCGATTTTTGTACAAACCTAAAAATGAACTCCATAGTCCTCAAAAGCCTGCTGATACTCAGAGTGAAAGAATTATTTTGATATCTCTTATACTTTTTCAGCTACAGCGATTTGTTCGGGACCGTTTGTAGAGGATTTCTCAAATTTCATAAAAATCCTCTTTATATCATAATTTTTTACGCCTAAATTAAAATATTTCTAGCAAAAACCGATAGTTTTTCTTGTTCTCCTATCCGTTACGAACTAAACGCTGAAAAAATTATGTCTCTACCATTCACAGAACAGGAGATATGGAGCGTTGTTTGAGGCAAAGTTCTCCATTCTATTTCAATGAGGCAGAGTCTGACAAAGTCTCTGCACTTTGGGAGACTGGCCGCTGCAGCTGTGTCAGTGAGTTTCCATGACGACGGAACTCTGAGGGCCAGAGGGACACGCTCCATTCGGATAGAATAGCAACTTTCAACATCCACTGCAGTGGCTGTGATTAATGTAGGAGCCTGAAATTCGCACAGTCACTTCCTCTTAACATTTTAAAATTTTCAAGTGACTTTCAGCCATGTGTCAGTTTTCTGTCCCATTTTGGATGTCACATGCTTTCCTATTGGGCCTTTGCTTCCAACAGGACCTGGCATGATGCCCAGACACGACCCAATTGGCCAATACAGCACCCCCCACATGTGGGAAATGGCGCTACACACCATTTTGGTCAAATGTTGAGTTCTTGGCCCAGATGTGGTGAGGCTGAGTTGCTAAAGGAGGCCAATCTGACCCATGAACTTTCGTCACGTTTGGTGACATTAAGTATTGGCACCCCTTTTTGAGGCACTTCCCAGTACAGGATTTGGACCAAACTGACAGAGTACAATCACCCGGTGATACTGAACACAACCATGCTAGCGGCTAACGGTTAGCATGTTGCTAACCAGAAGTAGCTTTAGAAAGGTCCTACCAACTTCTGCTTAGCCGGGGTTGTTCTGCCTTTACAGACAAATAGAGGGCTACAGCTGTGAGGGAGTCTCCATGACAACCCTTTTAGCCAGAGGCTTCTAGGAGGTCCATTGACTTAACATGGCACCTTTCGAAGAGCACTGTGGGTGCTGTGAAGACCGTAGGAAGCTGAAATTCGCAGTGTTACTCCCCGTTAGTATTTTTGACGGTACCACGAGGCAGGCGACTTGCTAAATTTCTTCAGAATTTTTTTAGTTGTTCTTAATCTTCAAATTCTTCAATTTTTTTTTTATTTTTCAAATTCCTTTAAATTTGTTCAAATTCTCCAAATTTCTTCAAAATTTTTAAATTCTTCAAGTTTGTTAAATTCTTCAAATTTTTCAAATTCCTTCAAACTTTTTCAAATTCTCCAAATTTATTCAAATGTTTCAAATTCTTCAATTTTTTCAAATTCTTCAAATTTCTTCAAATTTTTCAAACTTCAAATTCCTTCAAATTCTTCTATTTCTTTCAATTCTTCAAACTTTTTCAAATTCTTCAAATCCCTTCAAATTTTTAATTTTTTTCAAATTCTTCAAATCTGATTTCAATGTTTTCTGCATCTTCTGCTCAATCATTCTGCAGATTAGCATTCTCACTGCTGTTTCGCAGGAACAGCCTTTTCTAGTTATTATTATTATTATTATTATTATTCCGTACGTTTTCTGACTTCTAACTAGTTCCGCATTTTTCAACCGATTTCAACCATTCTGGTATCAAAACGTTCAGCTCCTTCAGGACATTACTGCTAAGACTTTTGGTAATTATAACTTTTATAATATTTAAAATATTCAACTTTTTGTAACTTTTTTGCTCTCATTCAAATGAATGGAGAATCCTTCAAATTCTTCAAATATTTCAGCTTTTTGACAGCTTACTGCTTCAGCCTACTTTCAGCTAGAAACGCCATTCAACTTTTAAAATGTAGTGATATCTTTCAGCTATTATGGTATAGTTCAGCTTTTTCATATCTTTTACCATTTTCATATAGTACCTCCTTAAAATAATTTTGGATTTTCAAGAAATTCAGCAAATAACATGCGTTGCTATGGTTGTCAAGGAGCCTCTGTTAGAGTGCGCACTCTAGAAATTCAACAAATTCTTCTTCTCTGAACAACTTCTTCTCACTCGCTCAATTTTCAACCTATCCACATAAATTATACATCAAAACGTAGGAATTTTTGTCTGGATTCGGAAAATGTAACCATCATTGGTGTGGGATTTATAGATTTTTCGCAAATCACCTCAGAGCGACACTAACCCGAAACCTTCCCCATTCATTTCCTATGGAGCGGTTTTCAAAAATGACACCTGGAAATCCAAAACATCACATGTATTTACATCGTCACTACTCCTAAACCGTTTCATGTAGAGGCATGAGACTTTCACACATTCATGCCCCGTCCCTTCTGGCGCTCACAAAAGAGAAATTTTGTTGATAAATGTTACGGTTTTGCCGCAGGAACAATTTGTTCGAGAGTAGCGTTTTGGGAAAATGCTAAAACTGGATCAGACTTCAATCTCCCCAAATGAGGCACTTTTCTACATCGTCGCTACTCCTAAACCGTTTTATGTACAGGCATGAGATTTTCACACATGAATGTCCCGACCCTTCTGGCACTCATAAAAAAAGAATTTTGTTGATAGCTGTTACGGTTTTGCCACAGGAACAATTTGTTCGGGAGTAGCGAATGTGCAAAATCCTTAAAACGCTTCGGAACTTCAATCTTCCACATCATCCACTTTTTTACATCGTCGCTGTGCCTACACCGATTTTTGTAAAAACATAAAAATGAGCTCCATAGTCCTCAAAAGCCTGCTGATACTCAGAGTGAAAGAATTATTTTGATATCTCTTATACTTTTTCAGCTACAGCGATTTGTTCGGGACCGTTTGTAGAGGATTTCTCAAATTTCATAAAAATCCTCTTTATATCATAATTTTTTACGCCTAAATTAAAATATTTCTAGCAAAAAACGATAGTTTTTCTTGTTCTCCTATCCGTTATGAACTAAACGCTGAAAAAATTATGTCTCTACCATTTACAGAACAGGAGATATGGAGCGTTGTTTGAGGCAAAGTTCTCCATTCTATTTCAATGAGGCAGAGTCTGACAAAGTCTCTGCACTTCGGGAGACTGGCCCGCTGCAGCTGTGTCAGTGAGTTTCCATGACGACGGAACTCTGAGGGCCAGAGGGACAGGCTCCATTGAGATACAATGGCAACTTTCGACGCCCGCTGCAGCGGCTATGATTAATGTAGCAATCTGAAATTCGCACAGTCACTTCCTCTTGACATTTTAAAATTTTCAAGTGACTTTCAGCGATATGTCACTTTTCTGACCCATTTTGGATTTCACATGGTTTTCTATTGGGCCTTTGCTTCCAACAGGACCTGGCATGATGCCCAGACACGACCCAATTGGCCAATAAAGTAACACCCACCTGTGGGAAATGGCGCTACTGACCATTTTGGTCAAATGTTGAGTTCTGGGCTTAGATGTGGTGAGGCTGAGTTGTTAAAGGAGGCCAATCTGACCCATGAACTTTGGTCACGTTTGGTGACATTAAGTATTGGCACCCCTTTTTGAGGCACTTCCCAGTACAGGATTTGGACCAAACTGACAGAGTACAATCACCCGGTGATACTGAACACAACCATGCTAGCGGCTAACGGTTAGCATGTTGCTAACCAGAAGTAGCTTTAGAAAGGTCCTACCAACTTCTGCTTAGCCGGGGTTGTTCTGCCTTTACAGACAAATAGAGGGCTACAGCTGTGAGGGAGTCTCCATGACAACCCTTTTAGCCAGAGGCTTCTAGGAGGTCCATTGACTTAACATGGCACCTTTCGAAGGCTACTGCGGGTGCTGTGAAGACCGTAGGAAGCTGAAATTCGCAGTGTTACTTCCCGTTAGTATTTTTGATGGTACAACGAGGCAGGCGCCTTGCTAAATTTCTTCAGAATTTTTTTAATTGTTCTTGATCTTCAAATTCTTCAATTATTTTAAATTTTTCAAATTTTTCAAATTCCTTCAAATTCTCCAAAATTCTTCAAAATTTTTAAATTCTTCAAATTTTTCAAATTCCTTCAAATTTTTTGAAATTTTTCAAATTCTTCAAATTTTTCAAACTCTTCAAATTCCATTGCTTTCAATTCTTCAAACTTTTTCAAATTCTTCAAATCCCTTCAAATTTTTAAATTTTTTCAAATTCTTCAAATCTGATTTCAATGTTTTCTGCATCTTCTGCTCAATCATTCTGCAGATTAGCATTCTCACGGCTGTTTCGCAGGAACAGCCTTTTCTAGTCAGTGAGAATGCTATACAGCATTCTCACTTATTGTTTTCCTGTTTTTCTTTATTATTATTATTATTATTATTATTCCGTACGTTTTTGTGCGTCTAACTACTCCTGCATACTTCAACCGATTTCAACGATTTTCGTACCAAAACGTTCGGCTCGTTCTCGACATTACTGCTATGTCTCATGGTTATGGTAAATGAATGAAATGAATGCAAATTCCTTCAAATTTTTCAAATTCTTCAAATTCCTTCTAGTTCTTCTGATACAACTTATATCAATACTATTACTACAACAGATACTGCAACTACTACTACTACTACTACTACTACTACTACTACTGATACTACTACTACTACTACTACTACTACTACTTTTACTACTAATGATACTACTGCTGCTACTGCTACTACTACTGATGCTACTGCTGATACTACAACTACTACTGATACTACTACTATTGCTACTACTAATACAACTACTACTACTACTAGTACTACTGATACTACTACTACTACTACTACTACTATTGATACTACTACTACTGATACTACCAATGATACTACTGCTGCTACTGCTACTACAACAACTAATACTGCTACTACAACTATTACTACTACTAATACAACTACTACTACTACTAGTACTACTGATACTACTACTACTACTACAAATTCCTTCAAATTCTTCAAATTCCTTCAAATTCTTTAAAAACTGATACTACTACTACTACTACTACTACTACTGATACTACTCCTACTACTATTGATACTTCTAGTACTACTACTAATACTACTACTACTGATACTACTACTGCTACTACTACTACTGAAACTACTACTACTACTATTACTACTACTAATACAACTACTACTACTACTAGTACTACTGATACTACTACTACTACTACTACTACTACTACTACTAATGATACTACTGCTGCTACTGCTACTACTACTGATGCTACTGCTGATACTACAACTACTACTGCTACTACTACTATAACTACTACTAATATAACTACTACCACTACTAGTACTACTGATACTACTACTAATACTACTACTGCTGCTACTACTACTACTACTACATATTCCTTAAAATTCTTTAAAAACTGATACTACCACTACTACTGATACTACTACTATTACTACTACTACTACTACTGATACTACTAACTACTACTACTACTACTGATACAACTACTACTACTAATGATACTACTGCTGCTACTGCTACTACTACTACTACAACAACTACTACTGCTACTACTACTATTACTACTACTAATACAACTACTACTACTAGTACTACTGATACTACTACTACTACTACTACTACTACTACTACTACTACTACTGATACTACTAACTACTACTACTACTACTGATACAACTACTACTACTAATGATACTACTGCTGCTACTGCTACTACTACTACTACAACAACTACTACTGCTACTACTACTATTACTACTACTAATACAACTACTACTACTAGTACTACTGATACTACTACTACTAGTACTACTACTATAAAATTCCTTCAAATTCTTTAAAAACTGATACTACTACTACTAATACTACTACTAATACTAATACTACTACTATTACTACTACTAATACAACTACTACTAGTAGTAGTACTACTGATACTACTACTACTACTACTACTACTACTAGTACTACTACTACAAAATTCCTTCAAATTCTTTAAAAACTGATACTACCACTACTACTGATACTACTACTATTACTACTACTAATACAACAAATACTTTTACTAGTACTACTGATACTACTACTACTAGTACTACAACTACTACTACTATTACAAATTCCTTCAAATTCTCCAAATTCCTTCAAATTCTTTAAAAACTGATACTACTACTACTACTACTACTGATACTACTCCTACGACTACTGGTACTACTACTATTACTACTACTAATACAACAACTGCTACTACTAGTACTACTGATACTACTACTAATACAACAACTGCTACTACTAGTACTACTGATACTACTACTACTACTACTACTACAAATTCCTTCAAATTCTTCAAATTTCTTCAAATTCTTTAAAAACTGATACAACTACTACTACTACTGATACTACTACTACTGATACTACTACTACTACTACTTCTAATACTACTGATACTACTACTACTACTAATACTACTACTGATACTACTACTACTACTACTACAAATTACTTCAAATTCCTTCAAATTCTTTAAAAACTGATACAACTACTACTACTACTGATACCACTACTACTGACACAACTACTACTACTTCTACTACTACTGATACTACTACTACTACTACTACTACTGATACTACTATTACTACTACAACTGATACTACTACTACTACTACTACTACAAATTACTTCAAATTGTTCAATTTCTTCAAATTTTTCAAATTCTTCAATGTTTTTCAGCTTTTTTTCTCTTCTGCATGAGACTTCTGCATCTTCTCAAATCATTCTGCATATTAGCATTCTCACTCGCTGTTGCGTAGGAACAGCTTTTTCTAGTTATTATTATTATTATTATTCCGTACGTTTTTGTGCGTCTAACTACTCCTGCATACTTCAACCGATTTCAACGATTTTCGTACCAAAACGTTCGGCTCGTTCTCGACATTACTGCTATGTCTCATGGTTATGGTACCTTTTATATTTTTTTTTGCTCCCATTGAAATGAATGCAAATTCCTTCAAATTTTTCAAATTCTTCAAATTCCTTCTAGTTCTTCTGATACAACTGATATCAATAATATTACTACAACAGATACTATAAATACTACTACTACTGATACTACTACTACTACTGATACTACTACTACTACTACTACTACTACTACTACTTATACTACTAATGATACTACTGCTGCTACTGCTACTACTAATGATGCTACTGCTGATACTACAACAACTACTACTGATACTACTACTATTACTACTACTAATACAACTACTACTACTAGTACTACTGATACTACTACTACTACTACTACTACTACTACTACTACTACTACTGATACTACTACTATTACTACTACTACTACCAATGATACTACTGCTGCTACTGCTACTACAACAACTACTACTGCTACTACAACTATTACTACTACTAATACAACAACTACTACTACTACTAGTACTACTGATACTACTATTACTACTACTACAAATTCCTTTAAATTCTTTAAAAACTGATACTACTACTACTACTGATACTACTACTACTACTACTGTTCCTACTACTACTACCGATACTTCTACTACTACTACTGATACTACTACTACTACTACTACTACTACTACTGATACTACTACTACTACTACTACTTCTACTACTGATACTACTGCTGCTACTGCTACTACTACTGATGCTACTGCTGATACTACAACAACTACAACTGATACTACTACTATTACTACTACTAATACAACTACTACTACTAGTACTACTGATACTACTACTACTACTAAAGATTCCTTCAAATTCTTCAAATTCCTTCAAATTCTTTAAAAACTGATACTACTACTACTACTACTGATACTACTCCTACTACTACTGATACTTCTACTACTACTACTGATACTGCTACTACTACTACTACTGAAACTACTACTACTACTACTACTACTACGACTAATGGTACTACTGCTGCTACTGCTACTAGTACTAATGATACTACTGCTGCTACTGCTACTACTACTATTACTACTACTAATACAACTACTACTACTACTGATACTACTACTACTACTACAAATTCCTTTAAATTCTTTAAAAACTGATACTACTACTACTGATACTATTACTACTACTGATACTACTACTATTACTACTACTAATACAACTACTACTACTTGTACTACTGATACTACTACTACTACTACTACAAATTCCTTCAAATTCTTCAAATTCCTTCAAATTCTTTAAAAACTGATACTACTACTACTACTACTACTACTACTGATACTACTACTACTACTACTACTTCTGATACTACTACTACTACTACTGATACTACTACTGATACTACTACTACTACAAATTACTTCAAATTGTTCAAATTCTTCAAATTTTTCAAATTCTTCAATGTTTTTCAGCTATTTTCTTCTTCTGCATTGATCTTCTGCATCTTCTCCTCATATCATTCTGCAGATTAGCATTCTCACTCCTATGGAGGACCAATCCTGCCATAATTAAAAATACACACAGAAATAAATGAAGGACTTAATAATATAAAATGGCTTAAGAAAAGTGTCTAATAATATTAATTTGTGTGCCATTTAATGTGACAAAATAATAAAAATAAGATATTTCTTCAACAATTCATCAATTATTCATCAAAAAATATATATTTTAACTTACACTTTTATTTTTACTTTTCTTCTTGCTTTTATGCTGACTTATTTTTAACCCTTGTATTTCTGAAACAATCATTTATTTCTGCCTCTAACATTTCTAGCTGTTTTTTTACCCAAAGGATTTACACCTGCCCTTTTATTTCCTTTTCCCCTTTTTCCACTTCGTGTATTTCTAGTTCTTGTATTTAAAGCAACATTTTTAAAGCATGTTTTTACTCCACCATAAATATTTCTTTCTATTTTATTTTAAACTTATATTTCTGAAACATATATTTATTTCTGCCTCTAACTTTTCTAGCTGTTTTTTTACCCAAAGGATTTACGCCTGCCCTTTTATTTCCTTTTCCCCTTTTTCCACTTTGTGTATTTCTACTTCTTGTTTTTAAAGCAACATTTCTAAAGCATGTTTTTCCTCCACCATAAATATTTCTTTCTAATTTATTTTAAACTTATATTTCTGAAACAATCATTTATTTCTACCTCTAACTTTTCTAACTGTTTTTTTACCAACCCAATTTTTGCCTGCCCTTTTTATTTCCTTCTCCCTTTTTTCCACTTCTTGTATTTCTACTTGGTGTTTTTTTACTTCCTCTTTTTCCACTTTGTTTATTTCTACTTTGCGTTTTACTTCCTCTTTTTCCACTTTGTGTATTTCTACTTCGTGTTTTTTTACTTCTTCTTTTTCCACTTTGTGTATTTCCACTTCATGTATTTCTACTTGGTGTTTTTTTACCTCCTCTTTTTCCACTTCGTGTATTTGTGCTTCGTGTTTTATTACTTCCTCTTTTTCCACTTGGTCTGACTGCAGCTGTTAATGTTAATACGATGGCAGGGAGGGAGAGGGGAGAGGGGAGAGGGGGGCGGTGTCACCGGCAAAGCTTCACAACTATTGGCTAAGGCCTGCCTCCCCGGAAACGAGCCTGCATCAGCTGGCCGCTTTCCCAGAATGCACCGCGGCCGCAGCTTGCTTATGGACAGCGCTAACAGAGATCACAGTGGTAAGTTAAAAAATACCTTTTCTGCTGCTGTTGTTCTTTAAAAGTACGTTTGAGGCAACAACATTATACTTTTAAGCTTCCCTATATGGCCTGTTTACAGAGTTAGTGTGTAATTTAAAAAGAACAAGTCCGACATGAGTGGACCACAGTGATCCGCAGATTCATTCGGGAGCGTCAGAAAGCTATGGTGCGTTCAGGAGCTTGGGACATTTCATATTTACAAGGAAAGAGGCATAAAACGGAACAGAACTTCACTCATACAATATTTTGTCTATCCAGAAACAGTGTGGGCTTTCTTACAATACTGAATGCTCTATAATTGTATTTCGGTTATTTTTTTATTATGCACACCTGCTAGCTTTTTATTCTGAAGCTTCTAATGTCCCATGCTCCTGAATGCACCATAGCTTTCTGAATGCGCTGTGCTGTGTAGATAGATTCACGTCTGATCTTCCGCTTAAGACAAAGCTTTGCAGTTTCAAAACTCATGTCGGCTCTCACGGATTACTGTTGTGTGAATGACAAGAGACCACAACAAATAAATCAGCCATTCCTCTAGGGAACGCAAAAGTATTCTGAGGTAACGCAAAAAAAATATATATTTTCCCCATGTCCCCTAAAGGGCTCTGTATACACTTCCCTCGGCCTTGTCGTGTGTCAAGTGCTGCTGGTTCTGATGCCGTTTTTTGTTGTTTTAATTCGGCAAAACGTTCATTTGTTTTGTGTTTATCTCACTGACTTGTGTTGCTTTGCTAGCCCAACTGTGCCAACTGGTAGTCATTTTAAGATTAACATGCCTATTTCCTACTTTTATCTTAAAAAAAAACATTGAGGATGGTATTGAACAAGTGATAAGGTTGAAATTGTGACCATTTCTCTATAACTCATGGGAAAACGAAAACACAATTTTAACATAACATTGCAGGGTTAGGGTACACTGTTGTACCTACTGACCACAGCATTGATCATTAAGATAGGAAAAGTCATTTCTATGTCTGCCCACTTTTACAGTGATTAATCTATAAATTATGTGCAGTTAGTTCAGTTCATTCTTAGTGAAATGGCAAAATTAATCAATACATCTTACAATGAGAATCTGTACATTATAAAAACACCAGAGAAGAGAAGCCATTTGTTACATTTGCTATACTTGACTAGTTTTACAGGACTATACATTTTACTTTTTCTTTCTTGAGAACTATATTAATTTACATGTTAACCAGGTATAGTTTTATGATATGAAAAGGTGAGAAATTAAAAACCAATTATGGTAACATTTGGCATTTTTTATTTACAGGAAGAAACACCAACAAAACATGTGAGGATAAGGAGAGTGCTGGTGACCCTCTTCTGGCTGGCGGCGGTGCATCCTATAGGGAAACAGCCGACATCTTTGTGATGCCCTTGTGTGCCAGGTGGTGCACAGAGTCATGAACTCCTTGATGGGGATCATTAAAAAAAAATTTCTTCCCAAAAAGACAAGATTTGGAGGGAGTGGGTGCTGGTTTTGCCCGCCTTGCCGGGATCGAGGCGCTCAAAGGAGCAGTCGGTGCCATTGGTGGGTGACGTGCGAATTGTTCCACCTGCAGAGCCACAAAAGAAATGTTATTTAAACAGAAAACTCTTCCCTTCAATCATCCTGCAGGGTGTGTGTGACGCACGGGGAAAGATTTTGAATGTTTACATCGACAATGTAGGCTTTGTCCATCACTCACTGGTACTGTGGCGCTCTCCGTTCTATAAAAATGCTTTATACCCACCTAAGGGATTTTTTTTCTACACTGCAATGGTGCGTTCCCATGCCTCCTGGACCCAATCACCTCCCTGACGCCCTATCGCCCGCCAGTTGCCATTAAGATCTCTTACCTTCTTGTCCTTAAATAGAGCCAACAATGACACAAAATTGATACATAGATTATATTAATTGGATAGAACATTAAGACATATCAGCATATTACCTAAATTACAAGTTATTTTATATTTGGTACAGTCCAAGTGGAGGCACGCCACTACAGGCACCACGCCAAGGCAAGAAACATCATTGAGCGTGCCTTTGGTGCTATAAAGACGTGGTGGCGTTCCATTTTGTTTAGGGCGCTGGAGGTCCGCCCGACATTTGCCCCAAAAGTAATCGCCGCCTGCTGCATCCTCCACAATATTAGTATAGAGGCAGGGGACCAGCTTGACGTGGAGGAGGAGGAGGTTTACCCAGAAGAGGACAGCCATCCGGTGGCTGAAGACAGCAAGCTGTCTGGAAGCTGCCTCCGAGCCAGACTGGCAGCCCGGCAGAGCTGGCTGCATGTTTAAGTGAACAAGCCTGCATCTGACCTAACCTAGATCAGTTGTAGTCATGTACACATGCTGCTTCATTTAATTTTTTTTCCACTACCTGTAAAACAAATTAAATCAGTAAATTAATTTCCATTCCTGTTATTTATCAATTGTATGTTTGTGGGTGTTCTCTTTGTCCATGGTGTTTATAAAAGTTAATTATTTGTTTTAAAACTTATGTTAATTGTTCTGAACATGTTACATCTTGACTCTGTTCCAAAGTAAAATCATTTGTATAAAATAAATGTCTTTTTACACTGTTACAATTGTTTTCTTTCCCCTCTCAATTCTCTGTGTCCTTGCTCAAAAGAAACTCACTTAGATAAGAAAAACATTTATAGATTTTATTTAAAGCTTGTCAAGTTTTTCTAAAAGGGACAAATATTTATTGGCCCTTTTGGTAGCCAAAATCACACAAAATCACTAGTTGAATAGAAAACAAGTTTAGTGTCACAAGAGCTGAACATAAACATTTAGGCAGACATAAATAAAAATTACTTACTGCCATTCGGTTTTGAAGGAGTTCCTCCTGCCTGTAAATAGGCCCTCATTGGGAATACGCCAGTTGATGAGGGCCTGGGTTCCTTCTGTGGTCCCTGTTTAAAATATAAATGTCAATTATGTAATACTTCATAATAAAAGATGAACAGACAACAGAACCCACGTTAAACCTAAAAGCTAGGCAATATTACGACTGCTTCTGCTATGTGTAACTAACATGACACTCGCAGACCGAACATATTTTGTAACCTATATATTAGCTGATAACTAACTGCTTCTGCTTATGCGTTTTGTCCTTAATGCTGCTGTCGTCCTTGGGAGACATAATTTATTCCAGCAAGTATTGAGTTAATAAAGCAACTCAAGTCAGTGAGATAAACACAAAACAAATGAACGTTTTGCCGAATTAAAACAACAAAAAACGGCATCAGAACCAGCAGCACTTGACACACGACAAGGCCGAGGGAAGTGTATACAGAGCCCTTTAGGGGACATGGGGAAAATATATATTTTTTTGCGTTACCTCAGAATACTTTTGCGTTCCCTAGAGGAATGGCTGATTTATTTGTTGTGGTCTCTTGTCATTCACACAACAGTAATCCGTGAGAGCCGACATGAGTTTTGAAACTGCAAAGCTTTGTCTTAAGCGGAAGATCAGACGTGAATCTATCTACACAGCACAGCGCATTCAGAAAGCTATGGTGCATTCAGGAGCATGGGACATTAGAAGCTTCAGAATAAAAAGCTAGCAGGTGTGCATAATAAAAAAATAACCGAAATACAATTATAGAGCATTCAGTATTGTAAGAAAGCCCACACTGTTTCTGGATAGACAAAATATTGTATGAGTGAAGTTCTGTTCCGTTTTATGCCTCTTTCCTTGTAAATATGAAATGTCCCAAGCTCCTGAACGCACCATAGCTTTCTGACGCTCCCGAATGAATCTGCGGATCACTGTGGTCCACTCATGTCGGACTTGTTCTTTTTAAATTACACACTAACTCTGTAAACAGGCCATATAGGGAAGTTTAAAAGTATAATGTTGTTGCCTCAAACGTACTTTTAAAGAACAACAGCAGCAGAAAAGGTATTTTTTAACTTACCACTGTGATCTCTGTTAGCGCTGTCCATAAGCAAGCTGCGGCCGCGGTGCATTCTGGGAAAGCGGCCAGCTGATGCAGGCTCGTTTCCGGGGAGGCAGGCCTTAGCCAATAGTTGTGAAGCTTTGCCGGTGACACCGCCCCCCTCTCCCCTCTCCCTCCCTGCCATCGTATTAACATTAACAGCTGCAGTCAGACCAAGTGGAAAAAGAGGAAGTAATAAAACACGAAGCACAAATACACGAAGTGGAAAAAGAGGAGGTAAAAAAACACCAAGTAGAAATACATGAAGTGGAAATACACAAAGTGGAAAAAGAAGAAGTAAAAAAACACGAAGTAGAAATACACAAAGTGGAAAAAGAGGAAGTAAAACGCAAAGTAGAAATAAACAAAGTGGAAAAAGAGGAAGTAAAAAAACACCAAGTAGAAATACAAGAAGTGGAAAAAAGGGAGAAGGAAATAAAAAGGGCAGGCAAAAATTGGGTTGGTAAAAAAACAGTTAGAAAAGTTAGAGGTAGAAATAAATGATTGTTTCAGAAATATAAGTTTAAAATAAATTAGAAAGAAATATTTATGGTGGAGGAAAAACATGCTTTAGAAATGTTGCTTTAAAAACAAGAAGTAGAAATACACAAAGTGGAAAAAGGGGAAAAGGAAATAAAAGGGCAGGCGTAAATCCTTTGGGTAAAAAAACAGCTAGAAAAGTTAGAGGCAGAAATAAATATATGTTTCAGAAATATAAGTTTAAAATAAAATAGAAAGAAATATTTATGGTGGAGTAAAAACATGCTTTAAAAATGTTGCTTTAAATACAAGAACTAGAAATACACGAAGTGGAAAAAGGGGAAAAGGAAATAAAAGGGCAGGTGTAAATCCTTTGGGTAAAAAAACAGCTAGAAATGTTAGAGGCAGAAATAAATGATTGTTTCAGAAATACAAGGGTTAAAAATAAGTCAGCATAAAAGCAAGAAGAAAAGTAAAAATAAAAGTGTAAGTTAAAATATATATTTTTTGATGAATAATTGATGAATTGTTGAAGAAATATCTTATTTTTATTATTTTGTCACATTAAATGCCACACAAATTAATATTATTAGACACTTTTCTTAAGCCATTTTATATTATTAAGTCCTTCATTTATTTCTGTGTGTATTTTTAATTATGGCAGGATTGGTCCTCCATACACTCGCTGTTGCGTAGGAACAGCTTTTTCTAGTTATTATTATTATTATTCCGTACGTTTTTGTGCGTCTAACTACTCCTGCATACTTCAACCGATTTCAACGATTTTCGTACCAAAACGTTCGGCTCGTTCTCCACATTACTGCTATGTCTCATGGTTATGGTACCTTTTATACTTTTTGAAGTATTTGTACTTTTTGTGCGTTTTTTGCTCCCATTGAAATGAATGCAAATTCCTTCAAATTTTTCAAATTCTTCAAATTCCTTCTAGTTCTTCTGATACAACTGATATCAATAATATTACTACAACAGATACTATAAATACTACTACTACTGATACTACTACTACTACTACTGATACTACTACTACTACTACTACTACTTATACTACTAATGATACTACTGCTGCTACTGCTACTACTAATGATGCTACTGCTGATACTACAACAACTACTACTGATACTACTACTATTACTACTACTAATACAACTACTACTACTAGTACTACTGATACTACTACTACTACTACTACTACTACTACCAATGATACTACTGCTGCTACTGCTACTACAACAACTACTACTGCTACTACAACTATTACTACTACTAATACAACAACTACTACTACTACTAGTACTACTGATACTACTATAACTACTACTACAAATTCCTTTAAATTCTTTAAAAACTGATACTGCTACTACTGATACTACTACTACTACTACTGTTCCTACTACTACTACCGATACTTCTACTACTACTGATACTACTACTACTACTACTACTGATACTACTACTACTACTACTACTTCTACTACTGATACTACTGCTGCTACTGCTACTACTACTGATGCTACTGCTGATACTACAACAACTACAACTGATACTACTACTATTACTACTACTAATACAACTACTACTACTAGTACTACTGATACTACTACTACTACTACTACTACTAATACTAATACTACTACTGATACTACTACTACCAATGATACTACTGCTGCTACTGCTACTACAACAACTACTACTGCTACTACAACTATTACTACTACTAATACAACTACTACTAGTACTACTGATACTACTACTACTACTAAAGATTCCTTCAAATTCTTCAAATTCCTTCAAATTCTTTAAAAACTGATACTACTACTACTACTGATACTACTCCTACTACTACTGATACTTCTACTACTACTACTGATACTACTACTACTGATACTACTACTGTTACTACTACTACTACTGAAACTACTACTACTACTACTACTACGACTAATGGTACTACTGCTGCTACTGCTACTAGTACTAATGATACTACTGCTGCTACTGCTACTACTACTATTACTACTACTAATACAACTACTACTACTACTGATACTACTACTACTACTACAAATTCCTTTAAATTCTTTAAAAACTGATACTACTACTACTGATACTATTACTACTACTGATACTACTACTATTACTACTACTAATACAACTACTACTACTTGTACTACTGATACTACTACTACTACTACTACTACTACAAATTCCTTCAAATTCTTCAAATTCCTTCAAATTCTTTAAAAACTGATACTACTACTACTACTACTACTACTGATACTACTACTACTACTACTACTTCTGATACTACTACTACTACTACTGATACTACTACTGATACTACTACTACTACAAATTACTTCAAATTGTTCAAATTCTTAAAATTTTTCAAATTCTTCAATGTTTTTCAGCTATTTTCTTCTTCTGCATTGATCTTCTGCATCTTCTCCTCATATCATTCTGCAGATTAGCATTCTCACTCGCTGTTGCGTAGGAACAGCTTTTTCTAGTTATTATTATTATTATTCCGTACGTTTTTGTGCGTCTAACTACTCCTGCATACTTCAACCGATTTCAACGATTTTCGTACCAAAACGTTCGGCTCGTTCTCCACATTACTGCTATTTCTCATGGTTATGGTACCTTTTATACTTTTTGAAGTATTTGTACTTTTTGTGCGTTTTTTGCTCCCATTGAAATTAATGCAAATTCCTTCAAATTTTTCAAATTCTTCAAATTCCTTCTAGTTCTTCTGATACAACTGATATCAATAATATTACTACAACAGATACTATAAATACTACTACTACTGATACTACTACTACTACTACTACTACTACTGATACTACTACTACTACTACTACTACTACTTATACTACTAATGATACTACTGCTGCTACTGCTACTACTAATGATGCTACTGCTGATACTACAACAACTACTACTGATACTACTACTATTACTACTACTAATACAACTACTACTACTAGTACTACTGATACTACTACTACTACTACTACTACTGATACTACTACTACTACCAATGATACTACTGCTGCTACTGCTACTACAACAACTACTACTGCTACTACAACTATTACTACTACTAATACAACAACTACTACTACTACTAGTACTACTGATACTACTATTACTACTACTACAAATTCCTTTAAATTCTTTAAAAACTGATACTACTACTACTACTGATACTACTACTACTACTACTACTGTTCCTACTACTACTACCGATACTTCTACTACTACTACTGATACTACTACTACTACTACTACTACTACTACTACTACTACTACTACTACTACTACTACTACTTCTACTACTGATACTACTGCTGCTACTGCTACTACTACTGATGCTACTGCTGATACTACAACAACTACAACTGATACTACTACTACTAATACTACTACTGATACTACTACTACTACTACTACTACTACTAATACTACTACTGATACTACTACTACCAATGATACTACTGCTGCTACTGCTACTACAACAACTACTACTGCTACTACAACTATTACTACTACTAATACAACTACTACTAGTACTACTGATACTACTACTACTACTAAAGATTCCTTCAAATTCTTCAAATTCCTTCAAATTCTTTAAAAACTGATACTACTACTACTACTACTGATACTACTCCTACTACTACTGATACTTCTACTACTACTACTGATACTACTACTACTGATACTACTACTACTGATACTACTACTGCTACTACTACTACTACTGAAACTACTACTACTACTACTACTACGACTAATGGTACTACTGCTGCTACTGCTACTACTACTGATGCTACTGCTGATACTACAACTACTACTGATACTACTACTATTCCTACTACTAATACAACTACTACTACTACTAGTACTACTGATACTACTACCACTACTACTACTACTACTACTACTACTACTACTACCAATGATACTACTGATGCTACTGCTGATACTACAACAACTACTACTGATACTACTACTAATACAACTACTACTACTACTAGTACTACTGATACTACTACTACTACTACTACTGATACTACGTCTACTACTACCAATGATACTACTGCTGCTACTGCTACTACAACAACTACAACTGCTACTAAAACTATTACTACTACTACTAATACAACTACTACTACTACTAGTACTACTGATACTACTACTACTACTACAAATTCCTTCAAATTCTTTAAATTCCTTCAAATTCTTTAAAAACTGTTACTACTACTGATACTACTCCTACTACTACTGATACTTCTACTACTACTAATGATACTACTACTACTGATACTACTACTGCTACTACTACTACTGAAACTACTACTACTACTACTACGACTAATGGTACTACTGCTGCTACTGCTACTAGTACTAATGATACTACTGCTGCTACTGCTACTACTGCTATTACTACTACTAATACAACTACTACTAGTAGTACTACTGATACTACTACTACTACTACAATTTCCTTCAAATTCTTTAAAAACTGATACTACTACTACTACTACTACTACTGATACTACTATTACTACTACTAATACAACAACTACTACTACTACTACTACTGATACTAGTACTACTACTACTACTGATACTTCTACTACTACCACTGATACTACTACTGATACTACTACTACTACTACTACTGATACTTCTACTACTACTACTGATACTACTACTACTGATACTACTACTGCTACTACTACTACTGAAACTACTACTACTACTATTACTACTACGACTAATGGTACTACTGCTGCTACTGCTACTAGTACTAATGATACTACTGCTGCTACTGCTACTACTACTATTACTACTACTAATACAGCTACTACTACTACTAGTACTACTGATACTACTACTTCTACTACAAATGCCTTCAAATTCTTTAAAAACTGATACTACTACTACTACTGATACTACTACTATTACTACTACTAATACAACAACTACTACTACTAGTACTACTGATACTAGTACTACTACTACTACTATTACTACTACTACAAATTCCTTCAAATTCTTCAAATTCCTTCAAATTCTTTAAAAACTGATACTATTACTACTGATACTACTACTACTACTAATACTACTACTACTACTGATACTACTACTACTACTTCTGATACTACTACTACTGATACTACTACTACTACTACAAATTACTTCAAATTCTTCAAATTCCTTCAAATTCTTTAAAAACTGATACTACTACTACTACTGATACTACTACTATTACTACTACTAATACAACAACTACTACTACTAGTACTACTGATACTAGTACTACTACTACTACTATTACTACTACTACAAATTCCTTCAAATTCTTCAAATTCCTTCAAATTCTTTAAAAACTGATACTATTACTACTGATACTACTACTACTACTAATACTACTACTACTACTGATACTACTACTACTACTTCTGATACTACTACTACTGATACTACTACTACTACTACAAATTACTTCAAATTCTTCAAATTCCTTCAAATTCTTTAAAAACTGATACTACTACTACTACTACTACTACTACTACTGATACTACTACTATTACTACTACTACTACTACTACTACTGATACTACTACTACTACTACTACTTCTGATACTACTACTACTACTACTGATACTACTACTGATACTACTACTACTACAAATTACTTCAAATTGTTCAAATTCTTCAAATTTTTCAAATTCTTCAATGTTTTTCAGCTATTTTCTTCTTCTGCATTGATCTTCTGCATCTTCTCCTCAAATCATTCTGCAGATTAGCATTCTCACTCGCTGTTGCGTAGGAACAGCTTTTTCTAGTCAAGTGAGAATGCTATACAGCATTCTCACTTATTAAGTTCCTTCAGGTCTTGATTATTATTCCGTACGTTTTTCGGAATCTAACTACTCCTGCATACTTCAACCGATTTAAACAATTTTCGAATCAAAACGTTCAGCTCGTTCACGACATTACTGCTATGTCTTTTTGTAATTATAACTTTTATAATATTTAAAATATTTAACTTTTTGTGCGTTTTTTGCTCTCATTGAAAATGAATGGAAAATCCTTTGAATTCTTCAAATATTTCAACTTTTTGACATTTTACTGCTTCAGCCTACTTTCAGCTATAAACGTCATTCAACTTTTAAAATGTAGTAATATCTTTTCGCTATTATGGTATGTTTCAGCTTTTTCATATCTTTCAGCATTTTCGTATAGTACGTCTTTATAATAATTTTGGCTTTTCAAGAAATTCAGCAAATAACATGCGTTGCTATGGTCGTCAAGGAGCCTCGTTTAGAGTGCACACTCTAGAAATTCAACAAATTCTTCTTCTCCGAACAACTTCTTCTCACTCGCTCAAATTTCACCCTATCCACATAAATTATACATCAAAACGTAGGAATTTTTGTCTGGATTCGGAAAATGTAACCATCATTGGTGTGGGATTTATAGATTTTTCGCAAATCACCTCAGAGCGACACTAACCCGAAACCTTCCCCATTCATTTCCTATGGAGCGGTTTTCAAAAATGACACCTGGAAATCCAAAACATCACATGTTTTCGCATCGTCGCTACTCCTAAACCGTTTCATGTAGAGGCATGAGACTTTCACACATTCATGTCCCGACCCTTCTGGCGCTCCCAAAAGAGAAATTTTGTCGATAAATGTTACGGTTTTGCCGCAGGAACAATTTGTTCGGGAGTAGCGTTTTGGGAAAATGCTAAAACAGGATCAGACTTCAATCTCCCCAAATGAGGCACTTTTCTACATCGTCGCTACTCCTAAACCGTTTTATGTACAGGTATGAGACTTTCACACATGAATGTCCCGACCCTTCTGGCACTCATAAAAAAGGAATTTTGTAGATAACTGTTACGGTTTTGCCACAGGAACAATTTGTTCAGGAGTAGCGAATGTGCAAAATCCTAAAAACGCTTTGGAGCTTCATTCTTTTACATCGTCGCTGTGCCTACACCGATTTTTGTACAAACCTAAAAATGAACTCCATAGTCCTCAAAAGCCTGCTGATACTCAGAGTGAAAGAATTATTTTGATATCTCTTATACTTTTTCAGCTAGAGCGATTTGTTCGTGAACCTTTTCAGCGGATTTCTGAAAATCCATAAAAATCCACTTTATATCATAATTTTTTACGCCTAAATTAAAATATTTCTAGCAAAAATCAATAGTTTCTCTTGTTCTCCTATCCGTTACGAACTAAACGCTGAAAAAATTACGTCTCTACCATTTACGCAACAGGAGATATGGAGCGTTGTTCGAGGCAAAGTTCTCCATTATAACCCAATAGCAGCCTCTGACAGAAAGTCTGCACTTCGGTAGACTGGCCCGCTGCAGCTGTGTCATGGGGTTTCCATGACGACGGAACTCTGAGGGCCAGAGGGAGAGGCTCTATTCGGATAGAATGGCAACTTTCAACACTCACTGCAGTTGCTGTGAGTAATGTAGCAATCTGAAATTCGCACAGTCACTTCCTCTTTACATTTTAAAATGTTCAAGTGACTTTCAGCGATATGTCACTTTTCTGTCCCATTTTGGATTTCACATGCTTTCCTATTGGGCCTTTGCTTCCAACAGGACCTGGCATGATGCCCAGACACGACCCAATTGGCCAACACAGCACCACCCACCTGTGGGAAATGGCGCTACTGACCATTTTGGTCAAATGTTGAGTTCTTGGCCCAGATGTGGTGAGGCTGAGTTGCTAAAGGAGGCGGATCTGACCCATGAACTTTGGTCACGTTTGGTGACATTAAGTATTTGCACCCCTTTTTGAGGCACTTCCCAGTACAAGATTTGGACCAAAATGACAGAGTATACTGAACACAATCTTGTTAGCGGCTAACGGTTAGCATGTTGCTAACCGGAAGTAGCTCTAGGAAGCTCGTACAAACTTCTGCTTCACAGAGTCTGTACTTTCTTTAGAGAGAAAGCTCCACAAGAAATTTGGCCTAAGTCAAATTTTTTAAATTCTTCAAATTTTTAAAATTCTTCAAATTTCTTCAAATTTTTCAATTTTTTCAAATTTTTTCAAATTCTTCAAATTCCTTCAAATTTTTCAAATTATTCAAATTTTTTTTTATATTTTTTAAATTCTTCAATTTTTTCAAATTCTTCAAATTTTAAAAATTTCTTCCAATTTTTTCAAATTCTTCAAATTCCTTCAAATTCTTCTATTTCTTTCAATTTTTCAAACTTTTTCAAATTTTTCAAATTCCTTCAAATTTTTACATTTTTTCAAATTCTTCAAATCTGGTTTCAATGTTTTCTGCATCTTCTGCTCAATCATTCTGCAGATTAGCATTCTCACTCGCTGTTGCGTAGGAACAGCTTTTTCTAGTTATTATTATTATTATTCCGTACGTTTTTGTGCGTCTAACTACTCTTTCAAACTTCAACCGATTTCAATGATTTTCGTATCAGAACGTACAGCTCTTTCACGACATTACCGCTATGTCTTTTCGTCATTATAACTTTTATAATAATTAAAATATTTCACTTTTTGTGAGTTTTTCGCTCTCATTGAAATGAATGGAAAATCCTTTGAATTCTTCAAATATTTCAACTTTTTGTCATCTTACTGCTTCAGCCTACTTTCACCTATAAACACCATTCAACTTTTAAAACGTAGTGATATCTTTTGGCTATTATGGTATGTTTCAGCTTTTTCATATCTTTCACCATTTTCGTATAGTACGTCTTTAAAATAATTTTTGCTTTTCAAGAAATTCAGCAAATAACATGCGTTGCTATGGTCGTCAAGGAGCCTCGTTTAGAGTGCACACTCTAGAAATTCAACAAATTCTTCTTCTCCTAACAACTTCTTCTCACTCGCTCAAATTTCACCCTATCCACATAAATTATACATCAAAACGTAGGAATTTTTGTCTGGATTCGGAAAATGTAACCATCATTGGAGTGGGATATATAGATTTTTCGCAAATCACCTCAGAGCGACACTAACCGGAAACCTTCCCCATTCATTTCCTATGGAGCGGTTTTCAAAAATGACACCTGGAAATCCAAAACATCACATGTGTTCGCATCGTCGCTACTCCTAAACTGTTTCATGTAGAGGCATGTGACTTTCACACATTCATGTCCCGACCCTTCTGGCGCTCCCAAAAGAGAAATTTTGTCGATAAATGTTACGGTTTTGCCGCAGGAACAATTTGTTCGGGAGTAGCGTTTTGGGAAAATGCTAAAACAGGATCAGACTTCAATCTCCCCAAATGAGGCACTTTTCTACATCGTCGCTACTCCTAAACCGTTTTATGTACAGGCATGAGACTTTCACACATAAATGTCCTGACCCTTCTGGCACTCATAAAAAAGGAATTTTGTGGATAACTGTTACGGTTTTTCCGCAAGAACAATTTGTTCGGGAGTAGCGAATGGGCAAAATCCTTAAAACGCTTTGGAGCTTCATTCTTCCACATCATCCACTTTTTTACATCGTTGCTGTGCCTACACCGATTTTTGTACAAACATAAAAATGAACTCCATAGTCCTCAAAAGCCTACTGATACTCAGAGTGAAAGAATTATTTTGATATCTCTTATACTTTTTCAGCTAGAGCGATTTGTTCGGGAACCTTTTTAGAGGATTTCTGATATTCGCTAAAAATCGCCTTTATATCATAATTTTTTATGCCTTTATTAAACTTTTTCCAGCAAAAACCGATAGCATGTCTTCTTCCCCTATCCGTTAAGAACTAAACGCTGAAAAAATTACATCTCTACCATTTACGGAACAGGAGATATGGAACGTTGTTTGAGGCAAAGTTCTCCATTATAACCCAATAGGCAGCCTCTGACACAAAGTGTCTGCACTTCGGTAGACGGCCCGCTGCAGCTGTGTCACTGAGTTTCCATGACGACGGAACTCTGGGGGCCAGAGGGAGAAGCTCCATTCGGATAGAATGGCAACTTTCAACATCCCCTGCAGTAGCTGTGATTAATGTAGGAGCCTGAAATTCGCACAGTCACTTCCTCTTAACATTTTAAAATTTTCAAGTGACTTTCAGCCATGTGTCACTTTTCTTTCCCATTTTGGATGTCACATGGACCTGGCATGATGCCCAGACACGACCCAATTGGCCAATACAGCACCACCCACCTGTGGGAAATGGCGCTACTGACCATTTTGGTCAAATGTTGAGTTCTGGGCCCAGATGTGGTGAGGCTGAGTTGCTAAAGGAGGCCAATCTGACCCATGAACTTTGGTCACGTTTGGTGACATTAAGTATTGGCACCCCTTTTTGAGGCACTTCCCAGTACAGGATTTGGACCAAACTGACAGAGTACAATCCCCCAGTGATACTGAACACAACCTTGTTAGCGGCTAACGATTAGCATGTTGCTAACCGGAAGTAGCTCTAGGAAGCTCGTACAAACTTCTGCTTCACAGAGTCTGTACTTCCTTTAGAGAGAAAGATCCACAAGAAATTTGGCCTACGTCAAATTTTTCAATTTCTTCAAATTTTTCAAATTTCTTCTAATTCCTTAAATTTTTTCACATTTTTTTCAATTTTTTCAAATTTCTTCAATTTCTTCAAATTTCTTCAATTTCTTAAAATTTTTCAAATTTCTTCACATTTTTCAAAATTTTCTAATTTTTCAAATTTCTTCAAATTTTTCAATTTCTTCACATTTTTCAAATTTTTTACATTTTTCAAATTCTTCAAATTTTTCAAATTTTTCAAATTCTTCAAATTTCTTCAAATTTTTCACATTTTTTCAAATTTTACAAATTTCTGCAAATTTTTCAAATTCTTCAAATTCTTCAAATTTCTTCAAATTTTTCAAATTCTTCAAATTTTACAAATTTCTTCAATTTCTTCAATTTTTTTCAAATTTTTTAAATTTTTTTCAAATTCTTAAATTTTTTCAAATTCTTCAAATTTTACAAATTTCTTCTATTTCTTCTGCATCTTCTCCTCAAATCATTCTGCAGATTAGCATTCTCACTCGCTGTTGCGTAGCAACAGCTTTTTCTAGTTTTTATTTTACAATTTTGTAAACAGCTGCCGATTAAACTGACTGTTAATTTCCACTGTTATGCTGATGACACTCAGCTATATTTATCCATAAATCCTGATGAATCCAATCAGTTACTTCGACTGCAGTCATGTCTTGATGACATCAAAAGCTGGATGACTTTAAATTTCCTGCATTTAAATTCTGACAAGACAGAAGTTGTAATCTTTGGGCCAGAGTCTTCAAAAAATAAACTTCTTAAGCAATCCCTTAATCTGGATGGCATTAACTTGGCCTCTGGTAATAAAGTTAAAAATCTTGGTGTTGTTTTCGACCAAGACATGTCATTTAAATCCCATATTAAACAGGTTTCCAGAGTTTCCTTTTTTCACCTCCGGAATATCGCCAAAATTAGAAACATTCTGTCCAGGAGTGATGCTGAAAAACTGGTCCATGCATTTGTTACTTCAAGGCTGGACTATTGTAATTCTTTACTATCAGGAAGTCCACAAAATGCAGTTCAAAGCCTTCAGCTGATCCAAAATGCTGCAGCAAGAGTTCTGATGAAAATCAACAAGAGGGATCATATGTCTCCAATTTTAGCTTCCCTTCATTGGCTTCCTGTTAAATCAAGAATAGAATTTAAAATTCTCCTTCTAACGTATAAAGCCCTTAATAATCAAGCTCCATCATATGTCAGAGCTCTGATTACCCCGTATGTTCCTAACAGAGCACTTCGCTCTCAGACTGCAGGTCTGCTGGTGGTTCCTAGAGTCTCTAAAAGTATAATGGGAGGCAGATCCTTTAGCTATCAGGCTCCTCTCCTGTGGAACCAACTCCCAGTTTTGGTCTGTGATGCAGACACCCTATCTATTTTTAAGACTAATGTTAAAACTTTCCTTTTTGACAAAGCTTATAGTTAGAGTGGCTCATACCCTGAGCTATCTCTATAGTTGTGCTGTGATAGGCCTAGGCTGCTGGAGGACATCAGGGTCTAATTTTCTCACTCTACTGATTTCTACTGTTCTTCAGTCTACTGTTCTCCAGTTTTGCATTGTATTACATTGAAATGACTGTCGTCATTTCAGCTTTTAACTTTTTGCTCTCTCTCTTTTTCTTCATAGTAGGTACACCTGGTCTGGCGTTCTGTTAACTGTGACATCATCCAGAGAAGACGGCTCACCCGCTACTTACATCTAATGTAGAACAGATTACTAGATCAATGTGTGCTTCTGTGCTTTTTTGTTTCTCTTGTTGTGTCTCTGTTCTGTCTTCTGTAACCCCAGTCGGTCGAGGCAGATGACCGTTCATACTGAGCCCGGTTCTGCCGGAGGTTTTTCCTTCCCGTTAATGGGTGGTTTTTCTTCCCACTGTCGCTTCATGCTTGCTCAGTATGAGGGATTGCAGTAAAGCCATGTACAATGCAGATGACTCTTCCTGTGGCTCTACGCTTCCCCAGGAGTGAATGCTGCTTGTCGGGACTTTGATGCAATCAACTGGTTTCCTTATATAGGACATTTTTGACCAATCTGTATAATCTGACCCAATCTGTATAATATGATTGAACTTGACTTTGTAAAGTGCCTTGAGATGACATGTTTCATGATTTGGCGCTATATAAATAAAATTGAATTGAATTGAACTTGTTGATGAAACTTCTGGCCATGATGCTTTTGTCATGGCAATCAACCTTCAAGATTTCTGACAATGCCATCACATCACTTCTTCTGTTCATCAAGTCTGTGAAATGTAGCTCTGTCTTGCTAAAGGCGAAACCTCCCCCTGCAACACTGATTTGCGTTTGTATAGCTCACAGCATTTTCATTTACATGTTAAAGCCTCCCCTAGAATTAGGAGGAGGGGGGTCATGGGGGGACAAATGCCAACTCAATTTCTGACAATTCATGGCAGTTTTCGGTGTTGATTGCAAATTACTGTGAACAGCCGTTAACCTGAACTTCCACGACAATCCACAGTGCCGCATAGTGACGAAAATCACACTTTTCATGCAGTGTGTATGTTTGTATTGTTAAGGAAATATATAATCACTTATATGATAATAGTGTATTTTAAAGTAATATAGATATCAACTTTAATCCAGTAACCTAAAGATGAGAATATGTGCAGAAAAAAAGGGGGATTCAGACTTCAGCAAGCGTGTACCAGCCACAGGATAGAACGGGAGATTTATGACAGCCTTGTGAGCAGATAACGCTTTTAAAGTTCTTTTCTCAAGGTCGTACTGTTATTTCAGTGAACTCCCAGGAACCGAGCTAGGGTAATAGATTACCTCTAACGGTCAAGGGTCAGGAAACAGATGTTTTCAGCAGACTCAATGTCTGCACTTACACTGGGAGGAAACTCAGGAAAAGGTTGGTTCGGCCCCCGTCTGGAGCCGCCCGTGGGTTGAAAAGGAAGGTACGAACGTGTAAGCGTTGAGACACACTTGTGACACGGGCAGAGAAGGTTAAGGTATCCGCGGCTGTGATAAAACTTGTGTCTCCCACTTTGGAATTCCAAATTGTAATAAATATATGTTAAACTGTTTTTGCCTCTGAATTCACTGTCTCTTCTCTTTTTGCCAAATATTCAAATTGGAATGAATGAGACGGGCCTAGGAGGTTTCTCAGCAGTATATTTCTAAAACTACTTATTTGACAAAAATAAAAAAATAATAAAAAAAACGACAGGGAACACCTCAAAGTCTGCTAAAGCCAGGAGAGAGGGCTGGCAAAAAGTAGCAGCATACATACTATCTATGGTAGATGTTTCTATCACTTTCTACAGTATGTATTTTTGCATTTTAATAACTTTATATTTACTTTGTTATTTTATGTTAGAGCCTCCACGGGACCCACTATAGAACATGGGGACAAGTAAGAGTGAAGTACAAGAATATTCTACAAAATGGTAGCCTTTAATTATTAAACTGTATTTTAAAAAGCCACTTTTTCCTCTTTTTAAAAACCACTGTTAAATGATGTTTGTCTGTTTAAACAGCCACAAAGAAAAATCTCTCTACAATTACAGTCACGCTGCGCTAAAGGATCCTGTCTGTCTCGTAATACGAAATTAATTCAAAAATCTGTGCAAATTATTCTTGAACCTTCCGCAACAGGTTGTCATAAAAACGTCAGACTTCCCTATCTCATCCACTTATAAAGCTGCGATCTAATCCTGTTTACATGAAATAAGCCCGCTCGCGAGCAGGCTTAAGTTTGCGCACATGTTGCTATGACAACAAGTCCAGGATGACTTTCAAAGAACCAAACGATCCAAGATCATGCCAAATCGTCAACAATCAAATCCATCTGGGATTTTGATTCCCCTGGCGTCTGCCTTGGTGTTCTGGGGGGCGGGTCTTTGGCTCCTCACAACCACTATTGAGCATTTCTCTTATGGATAAACCTTACATACACAAGTGCACTTTCACAAACACCTACAGGTGCTTTAAATATACCGATGATTTTTATGATTGGAAGTATAAGATAAAATAATATTTGCTGCTGAACTGCTAAACAAAGTCATGCACTACATATTATAGCCCAAGCTGAAAACTGACAAGCTTAAACTGGATAAGTCAGTGTTCAGAGCCACTGGCATGAGCTACCTAGTGCCTACTGTTGGTGCACAGAAAATTTGATATAATTATGGTGCTTTTTTTAAAACACATGTCATCTTAAGACACTTTACAAAGTCAATTCAATCAAATCCTCCAGACAGGTTGGTCAAAAAGTTTCCTATCTAAGGAAACCCAGCAGATTGCATTGAGTCTTGACAAGCAGCATTCACTCCTCCTGAAAGAGCGTAGAGCCACATGGGACAGTCGTCTGTCATTGTCACAGGCTTTGCAGCAATCCCTCATACTGAGGATGCATGAAGCGACAGTGGAGAGGAAACCTCCCCTTTATCAGGAAGAAACTTCCAGCAGAACCAGGCTGTGTAAACGATCATCTGCCTCGACCGCCTGGGGGTTAAAGAAGACAGAGCAGAGACACAAAAAGCACAGAAACACACTGATCCAGGAATATTTTCAATTCGTTTTATTTCCCACTTCATTTCAGTCTTAATGCGGGAATCATTTCCCCTTATTCACTGCTGTCTCAGCTTATTTTGTACTAACTGGATAGAATCCCTTCCCTGCTTCTGATAAAATTAGTCAGATTTTAGCCACATTCCACCATTTCCAGCAGCAGTCCCAGTGCTTATTAGTTTCCTCATTTTAGTTGTCTTTCTGTTTTCCTCTCGTTTCCACCGGAATAACGAAGTGGACCCACTTCCGGATCACGTGTCAGTGGACGGATGGAAGTATTAACCTTACATTTCAAAATAAAAGAACCCAAACCCACTGAGCTATTTTATACACTGGAGGGCTAAAAGCCCGCTGTTAGAACGAGTCGATTTGAAGCCACCAGCTTGGTACTCCCTATTTTCCCCCAATAAGTAGGGAATATGTGCGCTACAGCATCGAACAACGAGGATTTTCTCATGTTCAGGGGGGCTTAAGACTTTTAAAATGTCAAAAGCCATATACTTTTATGTTATGTACTAAAACTATCAAGTACTGAGAAAGTCATGTGCTGAAATATTTAGCATTTTATTTGAATAAATAAATAAATCATATACAAAAACATATATATATATATATATATATATATATATATATATATATATATATATATATATATATATATATATATATAATATGAATAACATGTAAAATATTTCAGCACATCATTTCCTAGTAGTTGATAGTGTTAGTACATCCACTCTGACTGTAGAATTACCTATGAAACGTTTTCACTTAGCCAGAAAACTGCTTTGTTGTTGTAACCGAATCCTATGGGATTCTGTGAGAGTAGGGAGTAGCGAGATGGCGGCCAGTGACTTAAGTTTTTCGGCAAAATCAGCACTCCAGTGTATAATATAGCTCAGTGCCCAAACCGCGCTAAGAATCCAATCAGTGGCATCTTATGGGTCCATTTTAGCCCGGTACCTCTACTTTAATCAAAAGTACCATACCACGGGTGTGTGTAGGTTCGGTTCTACATTTACATTCTATATAAAGGATGTCAGCTGAAAACACCAGGAGCCGTCTTACTTTGAAAACCTGAACCAGAAGCCATGTTTGTAGGCACCGACGCTGCCTACAAACATTGTGTGAGAGCTAGGCTCCGGTCCCGAGACGCTGCAGATAAACAAGTTGGGAATGGTTGTTCTGCTCCGGACCTGCTGACAACCTCGCTGCTCTCATGCTCCAGCAGACATGACAGAGAGACAGGACCATGAGGTAACGCTCCTAGCTGCCGTCACCGGGAAAAACCAGCTCCGCTTTGCGGCTTTTTTCAGATCTAGAAGTTGACCAACTAGGTCCTCCTGGTCTGCAGCAGGAGAAGAGCTTGAAGCAGCTAAAGATTTCCCGGCTGCAGCGTCCAGAGCAAGCAGCAGGCTCGGTAGTTAACGGGAGTTAGATGGGGCCGCCACGGCTTCCTGGGCTAATGTTGCCCTGATGGCTTTAACGCCAACAGTTGAGATCTCAAAAACGGCTTCTGTCAGAACTTCCTTTTAAATTATCCACATTTGAAGCATGCTCACCTGGCTGATGGCAGCGAGGGCTCTGTCATCCTGGTGAACTGACAGCTCTGGGGTGGGAAGAGTCAACAATGCTAGATCATTTCCAAACTTTTCATACCTAGAATCTGACATGTTTATGTCTACAGGGTCAAGGGACATTCTAAAACGCTTAACGTGAAAAAGCTTAACGTGAAAAAGCTTAACGTGGCTTAAGGTAGAAAAACAACGAGGAATCATCACCAAATTTTGCATGGCCATATCTTGTCATGAAGACTTAAGCCTGTCAAAAAAATAAATAAACCGAAATCCAACGATTATAGAAGATATCTCACATTAACGTTTTCTTCTTCATTGGCGCCTATGGCGAGAAAAAGGCTTAACGTGGTTTAATGTACCTAATCAACGATCAATGATCACCAAATTTCTCATTCATATTGCTCCTAATAAGCACATAAAACTGTCAAAATGTCAAACCCAAAGTCCAATTATTATGGAAGTCATCTAACATTAAGCGTTTCTGCTTTCATATAGCCAGCCTCTATATCTATGAAATACTTAATGTCATATAACGTCCATAATAATTGGACTTTGGGTTCGATTTTTTTGACAGTTTTAAGTGGTTATGGTAAGCAATATATGAGAGAAATTTGGTGATCACTGAGCGTTGTTTAAGTACATTGAATTGCGTTAAGCTTTTTCCTTTCAATAGGGCTCAATGAAGCAGAAATGCTTAATGTTAGATAACGTCCATAATAATTGGACTTTGGGTTTGACATTTTGACAGTTTTATGTGCTTATTAGGAGCAATATGAATGAGAAATTTGGTGATCATTGATCATTGATTAGGTACATTAAACCATGTTAAGCCTTTTTCTCGCCATAGGCGCCAATGAAGAAGAAAACGTTAATGTGAGATATCTTCTATAATCATTGGGTTTCGGTTTATTTTCTTTTGACAGGCTTAAGTCTTCATGACAAGAGATGGCCATGCCAAATTTGGTGATGATTCCTCATTGTTTTCCTACCTTAAGCCACGTTAAGCTTTTTCACGTTAAGCGTTTTAGAATGTCCCCAGGTCAACTGAGACATGAGGCAAGTTGTTAAATGAAAACATCTAAGAAGGACAAACGCACCATTGCAGGTGTGCCCAGCCTCTGCTGATGCTTTAGTGTCCAGTGTCAGCATCCAGTCTACTGGGGCTCAGTTCCCATCAGCACAAGGAGGTCTGATTGATTGGGAACGATGATCAGCTGACCTCGTAGGACTTTCCTGACATTTGCTAATTTTTCATAATTTAGATAAAGCAAAAGCTGGCAGACTGGCTATTAAGGAGCTGAATTCTGGAGAATAGTACCAGCTGTAATCATCCGCCTTACGGCACACTGTAGACATGCATCAGTATGTGTAGAAAACCTGGAGCAATGGGGAAATTACCAAAACTGGTAGATTGAGAAAATCCAACATGGCTGTGGTGCGAGCTGCAGTTCTGAATAGTTTTGACACACAGTGTCTGAATGCATGAGATTTCGATCAGCACGTTGTTGGCAGTATAGCAGTTAGCCAAGACACTGGTTGCAGCAGTTATCCAATCTTTGTAAACTTCCCGCTTCCAAGCGGGACACTCAGTGTGCGATTTGCAAAAAAAAAAAAAAACAGAGGGGGGGTCATTTCAAGTGTTTTATAAGTTAACATAACAACAAGGTTATGTCTTGCATGCTGTCTGGCTCGAGACAGGATATAACCTGTCCTGGGAGGGAGGGTGGATAAATCGGCTACTGCTGCTTCTTGTCTTGTGACGCTGCCTGCAAATCTTCATCATCCACCAAAGTTCGTCCTGTGGCTGTTTATCTAACTGTTTGTCCCGTCATTTACTCTTGACCTTTTCTGTTGATTTTTCGGGCCGACATATGACAAAATACTTTAATGTTCATGCTGCCACACGTTCTCATTCATTACTTGGTTAGCTAGCAACTGCTCTTTCAGGTAGCTAGCTAGATCCAGTAGGTTAGACTATTGTTTTTAAACTTGCGCCATCTACTGTCGGGACTCGGGAGTGGGTATTAGCGATAAATAAGCGATTTCACTTTCATAAACGTGCCCAAAAAACCCGCAACCCGTGACTTATGAAATTTACAAGCGCCTTTAGAAAAGAACAACCCCAAAGTCGCATGAAATAAACAGTCTGTGCAACAGTGAGCGCGGGTCTGTTTTGCTACAGTCTCTAGCTCTCTTGAAGCTACCGAAAGCGCCGAGGGTAAAAGAAACAGTGCGGAGAGCGCGGTGGGGAAAAAAAACATTAGGGAACGGTGTGTGTGTTTTGACTCGCAATTAACGGCGACAAAAAAAAAATGTCTTGTGCGTTAAAACTGACAGCCCTAATTTATATACATTTTTAAATTCAGACCAGAGGGAGGGAGGAATGTATCCCCCCCAGGGATAAAACATGAATGACCAGAGGGGGGGTAAATCCCCCCCGGCAAATCGCACCCAGGGGACACTGTTGAACGAGCTGGAAAAGTATTGTCAGGCCTGTAGATCCAAGGCAGTGGAACACTGCGTTATTTCCGCATTCCTGTCTAAGAGACTAAAGCTCAAAAAATCTATTCCTGTTAGGTTGATTTGAAGAAAAGGAAAAAGTGACTGTTCTTCAAACTTGCAAACAGATTCTTCAACTAACAACATCCTACTCGTCACGTGTGTTGTCTTTGATTTCTTTTGCTTAGGATTGTTTTCAGCAGTGGAGTTGGTGGATAATAAATGACCTTAGAAGATAAGTAACGTGTAAATATCTATATGATAGCAGCAGTTCCAATCATAGGCCATAGTGACACATAGCAACGTGAAGAATGAATTGCTGTTACCGTCAGCAGACTGACGTTGCTGGATTTTTCTTGATTGTTGACTGGTGTGAGAATGAGAAGCATCACTAATGTAGCCTCTGCCTGTACCTTGGACAATGAATGGAAGGTAAAGAAGACCAAGAGCATAAATTGTGCCAGACAGCCATTTAAGTCTCTGATGTGTTGTTATTAAAGGCCTCATTAATGAACAGCAGGCTGATTTGCAGCACCATGTAGGGCTGGACAGTATAGAAAAAAAAGCATATTGATAAAACAGAAATCATACTGATCAATATCGTAATTATCAACCAATTGAAAACATTTTAAGTGCAGCCCTGGCCATTTTATGCTGTTGCTTAGCGACCTATTTTTACATACAGAACTCACAAACACTGGATTCAAACTCAACCCTTTATTTAGCCAACTCTTTACCCAAACTGGAAGTTTTTAAAAAAGTAAAAAGTAAGCATGCTCTCTGAACTCTTTGAAGGGGCGGACTTGGTGACGGAGCGTTCCTTGGTCTGCGTTTGTGATTGGTTGGGAGGATGTAATGAGAGTAATATTAACCAATTCAATTCAATAAAATTTTATTTATATAGCGCCAATTCATGAAACATGTCATCTCCATGCACTTTACAAAGTCAAGTTCAATCATATTATACAGATTGGGTCAGATTATACAGATTGGTCAAAAATGTCCTATATAAGGGAACCAGTTGATTGCATCAAAGTCCGGACAAGCAGCATTCACTCCTGGAGAAGCGTAGAGCCACAGGGAGAGTCATCTGCTTTGTACATGGCTTTGCAGCAATCCCTCATCCTGAGCAAGCATGACGCGACAGTGGAAAGAAAAACCTCCGGCAGAACCGGGCTCAGTATGAACGGTCATCTGCCTCGACCGACTGGGGGTTACAGAAGAAAGAGCAGAGACACAACAAGAGAGACAAAAGAAGCACACTTTGATCCAGTAATCTGTTCTACATTAGATGGTAATAGCGGGTGAGCCGTCTTCTCTGGATTATGTCACAGTTAACAGAACGCCAGACCAGGTGTATCTACTATGAAGATAAAAGAGAGAGAACAGAAAGTTAAAGCAGAAATGACAACACACAATGCATAATTGAAGAACAGTAGAACCCTATAGAGTGGGAAAATTAGACCCTGATGTCCTCCAGTAGCCTAAGCCTATAGCAGTAAAACTAAAGGTAGCTCAGAGTAACATGAGCCACTCTAGTTATAAGCTTTGTCAAAAAGGAAAGTTTTAAGATTAGTCTTAAAAGTAGACAAGGTGTCTGCCTCACGGACCAAAACTGGGAGTTGGTTCCACAGGAGAGGAGCCTGATAGCTAAAGGATCTGCCTTCCATTCAACTTTTAGAGACTCTAGGAACCACCAGCAGACCTGCAGTCTGAGAGCGAAGTGCTCTGTTAGGAACATACGGGGCTAGAATGCATAAGGAAAGAAAACTTTTATTCTATTGAAGTTTTTATTGACCCTTATTTTCTATCATCGATATACATCTATTTATCAATATATATTGTTATTGAATTGTTGTCCAACCTTAACACCACACTCTGTGTGTCTGCCATTCCAAGGTGGAGGAGGCCGACCAGATCTACCTGCTGATGAAGGAGGATTATCGGATATCTAGGAACGTGCGTCTGGCATGGTTTCTCGGCAAACTAAATCAAATCATCTGGCCAGCCTCTACGTCGGAGCTGGTAAGTCCATTCAGCTTTCCCCTAGCAGTGGTGTTTTGGGTAGTTTCTCCCTTATCTTGTTTCAGATGCTTTCTGTGCCTGTCCATGAGCTGAGGGTTTGCAGCGAAGCAAGTTCTCCTGTTCCAACTTGCCATCCCAAAGTTGATTCTTGCTGTTCTTGCTGTAAATAATGCAAATCAAACGTTTTATGTGGCTGCCTGATGGGTAGTTTGGCACACAACCCAAAGAATTAGTACATGTCTTGCTCTTTTCCTTTACTGAATAAACGACTGACTAATTTGAGGTGAACGGGTCATTTAGAGGTGAGTATCAAAGCGATAGTAGCAAAGTAGGAAGGTTTTAACTGTCCACCATAATAGGACTGTTCTTGATAACTGGGAAACCTGCAAATGTCTCTTACAGCTGTCAGACAATATAATTCTGAACCTGAGTTTGACTATAAAGGGAAATATATTTATTTTTGTGTGTTTTATATTACAGTAAAAAAATCCATCTTCAGAGTTGTAGTCAGGTTCCAGAAATGAAGTGGCACAAACTCTCAGACAATCCAATTTAAATCCAGGTGTTGAAGAAGCAAAACATGAAAGATGCCAAGGGGATGAACACACAAGTCAGTTTTTTGCAAAAAATCAGCAAAACTGTAAAAGTATCATAGGGGTAGGATCCTGCTGTAGCTGTATTATTACTGTTGGACCAGCTGTAGACATCACTCTCATTCTCCAAGGCTGACTAATGTTGAGTACTATCTTGATTTAATATGTCATAAAATGTTGTATATTACACACACACACACACATATATATATATATATATATATATATATATATATATATATATATATATATATATATATATATATATATATATATATATATATATATATATATATATATATATATATATATATGGGTTCCCCCCCCCCCCCCCCCATAGCAGCAGCTGCACCAAAGTCTCCCTCAAGGCACTCTGCTGCTCCCCCTCCCCTCCCGTACATGGCTCAGCGGCGCCAGCCAATCAGCTCGCAGGCTCAGTCTGGCCCACCCACTCAGCTCTCAACACAAACAACCACGGTGCTGTTCAGACTCGGGAAAGAAGCGCTGTTTGGCTAAATTTTAATACCATAAATGAAATCAAGCTGTATGTTTTGTAAAAAGCCGGTTAAATTTAGTGGAAACACAACAACTTTATATAAGCACATGAAAAACCATGAGCAAGAAACCGTCGAGCGACAGAAACGGAGAGAGTAGACAAAACTTCTCTCATTGCCCGACAGACCCACAGACTGACGTCACTGACTGAGGCGATTCAGTCCTTCAGAGGACATCCAGGTAGATCAGAGTGCTCTTCTTCAGCAGCGGTTCATGTTAACTTTCAAAGTAGATATTATCTATCATATGTTAGTGGAGCCCGCACAGAAAATGTAATTAAGACATTGAAAGAACCCAGTACATATATCCTATTAAAAAGTGTTATTTAAGATAAGATAACATTAGCTAATCCTTTATTTATCCCACGACGGGGAAATTTATAGGATTAAAGCAACAGGCAGGTGCACACAACACAGGCAAAATTACATAAGGATTGAATGATATAAGAGGTGGATTAGAAAAAAAACACTATGAACATAACATTATTAATATTATTATTATTTAATTGTAATAATAAAATAAAAATCACAAACTCCGAAAGGTCGACAGTTTCATGATACATCAAGCTTAGGGACTGGCTAATATACAGCAGGTCAAAAAAGGCCATATTTTGTCTGCAGTGCTTGCTGTTCTCTTATGAAGAAAAGATCAACTAGTGCACTAAATTCAATCGATGGGTTGAAAATATCCAGTATAAAATACAGAGAGCACAATGCCCTTTTTTCACATAAGATTCCAATAATCTTATGTTTGTGGTTGTAATGTGACGATATGTGGAATAATTCAAGGGGTATGAATACTTTTGCAAGCCACTGTATGTAGAACTGATGTTTTTTTCCTTGACATGTTCACAGATGTGCTGATAAATGATATCTAATTGATGTTTGTTGGATGTGTTTTAACAGCAAAGCTCTGAAAATGAGTTGGACCTGGCTGCGGTCCAACCGAAGGGGTGGCAGCCAGATTCCACCCCCAGCGCAGACCCCTGTGTTCTGATGCCATCCACCCGGGCTACCTTTCTGGCCCGCAGGTATCGCTTCATCATTGAGCTGGATCTCAGCCCTTCCACAGGGATTGTGGTAAGACCTAGAGTAGTGGGCAGAAGATTAAACATACCTCCAAAGGTTGTATGTGTCATATGTCAGACTCTACTCCTTTATCCAAATTGTTCGTTTTTCTGGGTTGGAATGATGTTACTGCACTGATGTTTTTTAAACAAGAACTCCATGCACAGGTTTGAACTTTTCTGTGTCTTTCCTTTAGTAATATTAGTAATATCATATTTATTGTCATTGAAACATACATTAAAACATACATTACAACAAAATTTGTTCTCTGCTTTTAACCCATCACCCTTGGGGAGCAGTGGGCTGCCATGTGCGGCGCCCGGGGAGCAATCTGGGGTTAAGGGTCTTGCTCAGGGACCCAGAGTGCAGGCGCTGGGGATCGAACCGGATACTTGCATCCTTCTCTGAGTGCAAGCGCGCTGCTCAAACCACTAGGCCAACACTTCCCTAATCCCAACAGAGACAATACTATATAAACAGACTGGGTTATAACCCTTGACCCCTGCTTGTAGTTATTTTTTTAAGTTCTTCTTTGTAAGTTGCACTGCCTTCTAAAGTCTTCCACATACCTGCGCGGACCTGAGTCTGCAGATGTCCACGCAGATGTCCATGTGGCGTAGCTGGGAATCTGAGCCTTTCTCAAAGCAGAATTAGTAGCGCTTATTAAAGGGGAAGTCCGATCAACAAGGAAAAATCAGTGCCTCATTAGCTATAACTACAACAAATATGTTTGTGGTTATTTAATGAATTTAGCGTTAATAAGAAAATAAAAGCATAAATTGACATTTGGATCACTGTGTATGGGGGCGGCCATTACTACCCAAATATGGGCAGTAATGGCCGCTTGTCATCACATCCTGTGACGTCTTTGTGCCATGAGGCACTGCGCTTTACCAGCTAAATCAATAGGAACTGTTGTACACAGCTGCGATTAACAACAATTATTTTGGATTTCCAGAGGACTTCACCATTGAAATTCGCGAGAGCTATTGTTGAAGCAACAATGCCCACGTGCATGGCAATTGGATGTAACAATACATCGGGTAAAAGTGGAAAAAACATTAGTTTTTTCACTTTTCCCATTCATGATCCACTGGGTTATTTTGTTGGAATACCTACCTGAAGAGAGAGGATTTGCCATCTAACTTCTGGCCAGAGAGAAACAATGTCATGCAGCCAACATTTCGAAGAAGAATGTTTTGAACATGACATGAGCGTGAGGATTTTCGGTAGGTTATTCTTTTTTTAATGTAGAATATGCTGGAACATTTGTGTACCGACCAGAGCGGCATAGGGATACGACACACTTAGAAAGCATGCTCACTGCTGCGAAGCCCACTTATTTTATGCAACTTTGGTCTTATTTTTTCTAAAGTCGCTTGTACATTTCATGAGTTGTGAGTTGCAGTTTTTTTGGGCTTGTTTCTGAAAGTGAAGTCGATTGTTTGGGGCCTAAACTAACTGACGCCGAAATATCCCTCCGCCTCATAACGCACTGCGGCTCATCCTGACAGCAGCAGAGAGAAAACTCAGAAAGAGCCGATCTGACCATATTTTCTGCAGTTCACAGTTGCAATAACTGATGATAACTGCTGGAAGTAGATTAGGCGGTGCAGGTTACCATTTTGAGCAGAGATTGGTTCTAAAGATGAGTTTTATACTCATCTTCTAACATTGCAGAACCTAACCCATAAACCATACTTTAATGCTTATTTGTTGTTTTTTTATGTCCCTAAAATGTAAAATTAGTATTAATTGAAATTGAAATGCTAATACCATGTCTATCTTTGTTTAAGGGGTTAAAAAAATATTTTGGCATGAAAACGGATATTTAATTACAAGGGGACCGATAGGGACTTGCTGTACAGCCGATACCGCACAGTGACGTCACAAACTGGGAGGTGGCAGCACTGTTTTTCACCAAGATGGCTGCCCCAATAAAAGGACCTTCAAATGAAAATTATTCTTAATTTAAAAAAGCTTATCATTTATTGAACAGTATATAATCATTTTATATTTAAAGTACTTTCAGCAGTTTGAATTCTGATTTTGACCGGACTTCTCTTTTAAAGCAGGTTAGTTTCCTACTCAAGAAACAAGGTCCAAAACTTGGGCAGGTTTAAGGTCAGACTTCTTGATTCATGCTCTCCAAAACCAGCTTTGATGTGGGGTTGGAATCGGTGTCTGGTTTCACCATCAGTTGGTGTCAAGTTTAATCTAAGTAGCTGTTGATTTCAACCAAAGATGCACCATTTGGAGATTATCCTCCTGCCTCATTAATTCATGCTCCCATTGCAGTGAAACAGCCCAGCAGCATGATGCGACCCCCATCGTGTTCTGCAGTTTAGTCCCTTAGTTTTGACAAATGAAGCTGAAACGCAAGTTAAATCGAAGAAACTCATCGCCTGCCTCCATTCAGAGTCCGATCCGCCTCTGATGTGAGCCAATCAGCTACGAACCGCACCTCCATGAAGCCAATCAGCATCCCGCGCTCATCTTAAAAGCAACTTCAAATCCACGTCTCAGCCTGCTAACCAGCAAGCGCAAACGGATTGCATGTCGGATTTTGAATCAGATGTCCGATTCAACCCACCCCCAACCCCTTCTCCACCATTGTAGCTGAGTTCATCTAGCTTCCAAGACGTTCCTCCATCCTCAACCCATCAGAGTGTTTTCTCCCTTCAGTCTTCAGCACTCCCTATCACCCCGTTATTGGTCCGGCAGAAGACCACCATGTTGGGCCCGATTCTGCCAGAGGTTTCTTCCCAAAGGGGAGTTTTTCCTCTCCACAGTCGCTTCAAGCTTGCTCATCAGGGACAGTTCATGCAAACCTGTGTTTATCAAGTTGGACATCTATCTTAAACAGATCACTATATGGACTGAACAAACTTCTTCTATCTCCACTCCACCACCAGTTTCAGACCTGGGGGGGGGGGGGGGGACATCCCTGTTCTCATACATCTACTTATGCATATTAAAGTATAATTCAGCATTAATGTTCCTGCCGAGGTCTGAGCGCCAAAGACTTAAAATATTGTGTCAATAAAATCCTTCTAATTGCTATTTCTTTCTCTGTGAGTTTTTCAGATTGAACCTTATATGAACCCATTCTTTCCTCTCACCGTAGAACCTTTCTTCTGAAGACATTTGGCTTCTCCATTTAGCAACTGCAATTTTTTGTCAAGCTTGAAGATGTTAGTTTTTAGAGTAGGAGCATACAGTCATATGAAAAAGTTTGGGCACCCCTATTAATCTTAGTTATTTTTATTTCTAAATATTTGTGTGTTTGCAATAGCTATTTCAGTTTGATATATCTAATAACTGATGGACACAGTAATATTTCAGTATTGAATTGAGGTTTATTGAACTAACAGAAAATGCGCAATATGCATTAAAACAAAATTTGAAAGGTGCAAAAATATGGGCACCTCATCAAAAAATAAGACATTAATATTTAGTAGATCCTCCTTTTGCAAAAACAACAGCCTCTAGTCGCTTCCTGTAGCTTTTATTGAGTTCCTGGATCCTGGATGAAGGGATTTTTGACCATTCTTCTTTGCAAAACAATTCCAGTTCAGTTAAGTGTGATGGTCGCCGAGCATGGACAGCCTGCTTCAGATCATCCCACAGATGTTCAATGATATTCAGGTCTGGGGATTGGGATGGCCATTCCAGAACATTGTAATTGTTCCTCTGCATGAATGCCTGAGTAGATTTGAGTCAATTTGAGAGTTGTTTTGAGGTGCCCATGATGAATCTTCAGAGGAGATTCAAACAGGAGAAGAACTTGAAACTGGCCACCTTAAATACATTTTCTCATGATGGGATACACCTGGCTATGAAGTTCAAATCTTAATGAAGTTACCAAACCAATTTTGTGTTTCAGTAAGTCAGTGAAAAGTAGTTAAGGGTATTCAAACCAATAAAATGATTTGGGTACCCATATTTTTGCACCTGTCAAATTTTGTTTTAATGCATATTGGTGGGGGTGTGGCCGAGTGGTTTGGGCAGCGCGCTTGCATTCAGAGAAGGATGCAAGTACCCGGTTCGATCCCCAGTGCCGACACTCTGGGTCCCTGAGCGCCACACAGCGGCTCCCCAAGGGGATGGGTTAGGATGCAGAAGTGAATTTCTCCATTGTGAGATCAATAAAGTTCAATTATTATTATTATTATTATTATTATTATTATTATTATTATTATTATTATATTGCACATTTTCTGTTAGTCCCATAAACCTCAATTCAATACTGAAATATTACTGTGTCCATCAGTTACTAGATATATCAAACTGAAATAGCTGTTGACAAACACCCAAATAAAATAAATAAAAATAATTAAGATTATGCCCAAACTTTTTGATTTGACTGTATTTCTTGCTTGGCACCCTTTCAGTTTTTGAAGATGTGAACAGGGCTCCTTGTTAATGCAGGTTAATGGATGTATATGTGTATATTGATCCAATATGTTAATTTTGACTGTGGAAATTTAAATGAAAGTAATTCAATTCAATTTTATTTATATATTTATATTATTTATGTCTTGACAAGCAGCATTCACTCCTCATGAAAGAGCTAAGAACCCCGAGTGACAGTCAGCTGCATTGTTAATGGCGTTGCAGCAATCCCTCATACTGAGCAAGCATGGGGCGACAGTGGATAGGAACACTCCCATTTAACAGGGAGGAAAACCTCCAGGAGAACCAGGCTCAGTGTGAATGATCATCTGCCTTGACCAACTGGAGGTTAGAGAAGACAGAGCAGATACACCAAAAGCATAGAAGCACACATTGATGCAGGAATCCTTTCTGTTATATGGTAATAGTGGATGATCTGCCTCCCCTGGATGATGTCACAGCTAACAGAACGCCAGACCAGGTGTACCTACTATGAAGAGAAAAAATGACAGAGAACAAAAAGTTAAAAGCTGAAATGACAACAAACAATGCAAATTGGAGAACAGTAGGAGAACTCAGCCGAGTGACAAAAATAGACCCTGATGTCCTCCAGTAGCCTAAGTCTATAGCAGCATAACTACAGAGATACCTCAGGGTAACCTAAGCCACTCTATCTATAAGCTTTGTCAAAAAGGAAAGTTTTAAAAGCAGACAGGGTGTCTGCCTAACGGACTGGAACTGGGAGTTGGTTCCACAGGAGAGGAGCCTGATAGCTAAAGGATCTGCCTCCCATTTTACTTTTAGAGACTCTAGGAACCACCAGCAGACCTGCAGTCTGAGAGCGAAGTGCTCTGTTAGGAACATACGGGGTAATCAGAGCTCTGATATATGATGGAGCTTGATTATTAAGGGCTTTATACGTGAGAAGGAGAATTTTATATTCTATTCTTGATTTAACAGGAAGCCAATAAAGAGAATCAATCAATCAATCAATAAAATTTTATTGTCCAGTACAACCGTCCATCACATAAACAAACAAACATTTTGGGGGAATGATTGACTGAGGCCTTGCGTTGCCAAGGAACGCAGCCAGTCGGCCGCTGGTATCAGCACAGCCGTTAGGCGCATTCCTTCAGCGCATTCCAACAGCCCCTGACCCCGTCTACACGGAGCCCACGAGGCGCTGCCCTTGAAATCTGTTGAAGGAAGACTAAGAACATGGAGGTAGTGGAGGGAGAAAAAGACAAGAATTTATCATGGTGTAAAAAACATTACAGTATGAGAAATCCTACGTAAAAAACCTCATTGCATATGCACAAAAAAACACAAATAAGACGACAGGCATATGGCAGAAGGTAAACATTTGAGGCTGGTCGCGTGTCAGATCATCAGTTTCTATGAGCATCAGTATTTGTGACTGGGTGTTTATATTTCCGTGAACACTCTGCAGAGGCCATTGTCCTTGATGTTATCAGCCGGCCCACAGTTCAGAAAAAGCATCCACAGGTATTAGCGGGGGAGGGAGGGAGCGGGGAAGAGTTCTGAGCTCCTGCCTCATAAACAATCCAGGAGTAGAGACAGGGAGGCAGACTAAATATTTTATTTGTTATGAGAACAAGCTGCTATGACTTTCCTGTCAGCTTTAAGTCTTTTTGCTGGCTCCAAATTGTGAAATCCAATTTTCCAAATTAGTTGGGCTTTTCCGCGTTACACTTCCAGATTTTATCCCATCTTCCCTTGAGTTCAACCATCGAAGCCAGCAGCAACATCCTGCCTACCAGCACATCCAGCTTTCGGCTCTGCTCCTCCACCTTCCAGAACTGTCCATTCACCACCTTAGTGAGCGCGTCCTATGCAGCCGGCAGCCTGATCAAGGCCAAATGGCTACCGACATCCGCTGTATTTGCCGATACATCAAAAATCCACCAGATCCAATAAAGAAGAAATTCGAGTATCCTGAATCCAATTCAGCTCAGTAGATATCTGAGCTCCAGGGTAGCCCGCCTAAAGTTTCATTTATGTTTAAGTGTTTTTTTATGCTTTCATACTGTCCCAATTCAGTTACTAGACCTGGCTTGTCTGACTAGCCCAAAATGTGGGCTGCATAACATTGATTGACTTGTCTTGTTTTCTACACTGCAGGATGACAGCACAGGAGAGATGATCTTTGATGAAGTGTTTCATGCGTTATCCAAGTGCCTGGCAGGGCTGGCTCAACCATTCAAAGTTCCTGGAACAGATCAGCTTTTTAAGCCCAAGATCTTTATCACCATTTTGGTTTATTCATCAATTATTGGTCTCACTTCACACCAGGTTATGTGCCATACTGACTTTCGTCCGCTTCATTTCAGAGCCTGCTGAGCTAAAGCAAGTTATCTTTGTGCATGTGGAAGAGAGTTTGTTGGGCAGACAGGAAGAGTTTGTAAGAATGATGTAGTTTTGCATTTCTTGTGACCATTATTGCTTAGGTGGGAGCCTGCATACCCATCTACTGTAGTTATTTTACAGCTGATGGTGTGATTCGCTGCTGAGTGTTGATTTCACTTGCAGGTTTTGGTGCAGGGATGTCAGCTTGATAAAACCAACCTGGATGAGTTCCTACATCATATCTACCAACAGCTCAGAACTCTGGAGAGCAGCACAGCAGAAGTTCTGCATCAGCAGCAACACCAGGTAGGTCCTGGGAGGTGGGACACATTGTTGCATTGATGTTAGAAAAATCCCACATCCTGTCACTTGTGATTTATGTATTATTATTGGCCTAATCCTGCTTTGCTACTAAAGGCCCATTTTTACCCCGGTTTAAGATTTGACAATAAATGAGGAATCATTGATCAGAGGTAGAACGGTTTAAATACATATTTAATTCATACAAATTAAATATGGAGACAGAGTACATACCATTACAAGATGTTGTTCTCACCGCGGTGGATAAGTCTGTCTGTCTGAAGTAAGTTTTACCAAGACATTCCTTTTATCAACTTTAAACTCCTCCTGCATGGCTCAGTGGGAGGATGACTGATCTCCTCTCCTTCTGACCACCCCCCTCAGGGCAATAAAACTCTATGTTTATCTTATGCTGGAGCAGGAAGGGCAGACCCCCCTCTGCTTTCCTCAGTAACCCCAACTAAGATATATTTTTAATTCTCAACACACTGCATACCCTGACGATTCAACTGGCTCGCCACATAACAAGTGTTCAAATCTCAATATTCACTGGACAGTTCAAATATTTCTCATCATGTGTGACTTTTTGCTGAACTAATACAAAGAATTGTTTATTGCCAGTTGGCGGAACCAGGAGAAAGCTGTAACCACCATAACAATGGCTTGGACAACCAGCCCTACAGGAAGCAGGGCATGTCCATGGTGTCGGCTGACATGGGTCTTGTCAGCATGGTACGCCAGGGAATCCTGGCCCTCCAGCTCCTGCCCCCAAATTCCAGTGCAGGTAGGTTGGGATCAAGAACTCAGAATTCCTCTATTCTTCTCTTGCTGAGCTGGTAAACATTTTCTTAAAAACATGTTTAGAAGTGTGAAACATGCCTCCTTTTCAACATTTAAAAACCCACTCAGAGTACTTTATAGAACATCATCACGACCATGAAGGCAAGGCATATTTATTTATATAGCACATTTCAGTACAGAGACAATGCAAAGTGCTTTACATGATTAAAATATAGGGAAATAAAACGGAATAAAAACAAGCAGGAATAAAATGCAGAAACAAAATAGAACATGGGAAAATAAAAATTAAAAGCAAACAAGTAAAAACAGTTGGAATACAAAGTAAACTAATTATATTTTAGTAATACAGTTAAATTAGAACAGTCGAAGGCAATCCTAAACAAATTAGTTTTTAATCTTGATTTAAAGGAACTCAGGCTTTCAGCACTTTTACAGTTTTCTGGAAGTTTGTTCCAGATAAATGGAGCATAGGAACTAAATGCTGCTTCTCTATGTTTGGTTCTGGTTCTAGGTATGCAGAGAAGGCTGAGGCCAGACGACCTGAGTGGTCTGGAGGGTTGATACACTGATAACAAGTCTGTTAAGTATGTAGGTGCTAGGCCATTCAGGAATTTCTAAACTAACAGAAGGATTTTAAAGTATATTCTCTGAGATACAGTGAGCCAGTGTAAGGACTTTAGAACTGGGATCATGTTCTCTACTTTCTTAGTCTTAGTGAGGACACCAAGACTAAGAATGGACATGAAGTCCCTAGAATTTTGTGGCTCTTACCAGAACTGATGCAGCAGCTATGTGGACCTCTTCAGTGACAGACAGGTTGACACGGCTCTGGACCTGGACAATTTGGGCAAAAAATATCTTTGGCTGTAAGGTGGTCACAGTATTGTGTTCTCGTTTCTCTTTATTGCTTATTGTTGAGTGAATGCTGAGTAAGCATTCACGCAGTACAGATCCTGTTTCTCTTTTAGTGAACTGTCTCACCACTTTCTTTGGCCCTTCTGCTCACCTTGTGCTGTTTCCACCATTCCAGGGTCAGAATCTTCAGGTCATTAAGGACTTTACGGCTAAATTGTTTGGGACTAATACTTTTCAATATTTAGACATATCTGCTATTTTTTTATATATATTTTCCGTTAATTTCTTGAGTCTTGAAGATCCTTAAAAGGAACCCTGACTGTTTGTACTTATTGGCCTTATTGTGTTATTTCCACATTATGCGCAAAACAGCTGTTAATAAAAGATGAAAGCTTCTAAATGTGATATCCTTTTAATTCATAAAGGTTTTGACCCATGGAAGGGCCCAAGTTTTTGTTGGCATAACGAAGATGTCATCAGGCTGTGTAGGTGAAGAATAGTCATGCAAGAGGCAACACGGGCCTTTTCATTAGAGCTCTATTTACTTTCTAATGCCTCAGTGTGCTGCTTTTGGTGACATTTCTTATGAAATGTTATGAACCCAAAACATAAGCAGCTTTTTTGTATGATTTCAGAATTACTAACTATAAACTCAGGAAGGATGTTATCAACTTTTTCTGTATACTTTGCCCAGGGTTCTTGGTGTTAACGGCTGCTCTTTCCAGCAGACGTTCTCTCTGAGTTAGCATTGACACGCAGCTGTTTTCTCCAAGTCTCTCCTCTTCATCCACTACATGGTCTTCATTCTCATGGATGGCAGTGTTGGTGCTGCCGGAGGACATCACTGAAGGAAGAATGTGAAGGAAGCATGTGAGCTTGTGATGTGGTGCTGACCTACTGAGAGGGAACCCCGGGGTAACGGTGGTGCAAGAGCTAGGAGTTCATCCTGTTGCCAGTGGGCTGCTGGTTGAACCCCCTGCTCTGACTGTCTCAGTTTTGTTCTTGTCTGGCAGCCCTACCTCTGTCAGTCTGCCTCAGGGCAGCCGGGCAGGTGGTGAGTCTGGGTGTGAATGTGTGAGTGACTGGTAGTAGTGTAAAGCGCTTTGGGGTCATCCGACTTGATAAAGAGCTATACAAGCACCAGGCCTATCTGCATAGGAATTTTCTGCCGAACGCCACAACCCAAATGGCTTAAAAGCTTGGACTTTCTCCCTCACTAGCTGGGAATTGAAAAAAAAAAAAAAAAACCTTTAGAATGAAGAGCTAAACGTCTTTAACTTCACAAACTGAAGTCTGGTTGTTTTGTTTGTTTTTTAATCTGTTTCTGGATTTCTCTCTCCTGCGTGACTGGGAATCTGCACCACTACACCCTCATTCAGAGCGAACATGTGTCTCAAGCCTGACATCATGCACTGTCTTTGAACCTGTGTGTTTTAGGCATCATCATAATCACTGATGGTGTGACAAGTGTCCCTGATGTGGCTGTGTGTGAAACGTTGCTGAACCAGCTCAGGAGTGGAACCATTGCATGTTCCTTTGTGCAGGTAACGTTGTTTACAAGTTTGAAATTGGTTTTCCCAACATTCAAAGTGTCAGAGAGGATTCATGTAAAACACACATTACAGGCCAACACGTTTCATACTTCTGGCAGATTTAGTTTTTCTGTAATCTTTTTTTTTTTTTTAAATCAACGTTTGCTCTGATTGGATGATTATATTAATGTTTTGGTTGGTCCCAACCAAAGTTCCAACATGAGTATTAGAGAATCTGTGAAATGAGCTCAAAATGTCGGGAGATGTCAAATAGGTCTTCCAACTTAAAACTGTGGAGCTCATCACTAAAGATAAAACCAAAAAAAATACCTATTTTTCTCTGATACACCTTTTGATGTAACTTTATCTTTTTAGGTAAAAAGTTTTTTCCTATCAGATGCAAACTCCTTGGTAAAATGATAATTCTTATTCCTAAACCTGCCAGAGGTATAAATAATTCTGGTTTTAAGTGTAAATAGTAAAAGTGTTCTTGTCTCTGCTGCCAGGAGTTGCTGTAATGACAGCGTTTTAATGATCCTGCTCGTTCAACTTGTGGCTGTACCTTTCCAGGTTGGCGGTGCATACTCGTATGACTGCAGTTTTGGCTACATCCCAAACGTAGAGCTGATGAAGTTCATCTCAATGGCCACCTTTGGGTCCTATTTGCCCAGCTGCCTTGAAGTTGACCAGAACAGCCTGGAGATGAATGCCTACCACAGGGCCTTCCTTACCTACTCCTTCCTCAAGACCCCGGAGTCCATGAACTCTGAGTACTTCTGTGGTGAGACAGCTACACGTCTGTGATTGTTTCATTTCTTTACTTGTGATCGTTTTGACTTTGGAAGCAGGAACAGCTACAGACTGTTTAAGTTCTCCTCATGATTTCAAAATGTTTCCAAGATCGAATCGTGATTTCAGTGATCTTGGATGTGCTCTGTCTTCCAAAGTGCCATAAATGCAGTCAGAAAAATGAGAAGGGGAAAATGTCGGTGGCCCCTGCCTGCTGAATCGTTTCTTTAGTGTCTGTTGTTAATGTCATTAACACCAGTAAACCGGACACTGATTAACAGCTGCTTCTACTACTGAACCCACTGGATCAATAGTCCACAAAGTTAACTGACTTTATATTAGACACTAATTAAAATTGGTTCCTTTGATATTTTTAAACAGTGTATTTTCCTTTACAAACATGTTATCTATCTTACTAATCCAACATATGACACTGAAAACTCGAAACAATCTGCACGCTTTGTCAGTGAGGATGGGAGCACGAGGAGAAACTGAGCATCCAAGTCAATGGTTGCTGTGGAAACTGATACTCTTGTGGTCCAAGTATTGTTTTTTTCAGACACCACATATTGGACAATGCGACATAGATACAAACTATTTGTTGTGTCATGCAGCCCTGTCTTAAAGACAAATTTACCTATCAGTAGGGCTAAGCAATATAACAGAGATTTAAAAAATAGCAAGATTTTTTAAAAAGATATGTAAGATGGGATGTGGTCAGAATTCTGAACAATAACTTACTTCCAAGAGTTATTGAATAATGAGACGGTGGAGTGAAGTTCCAGCACTTTTATTGAGAAACAGAGCAGTGATCACATAGATGGAAAGCAATCGCACCCCACGGTCCCGCTGCTGCTTTCGGCTCTTCCTAATAATTGATAGTTGCCTTGGCATGAGACAAAACAGAGACAGTCTATCCTAGACAATAATCATCCCACACACTATTTGCGCAACATTTGGCCTTGCAATCAGCAGGTCCGTACTCACATGTCCAAGTGGCGTGAGGCCAAAGGGACTTCAGAATAATATTCATATCACATGGGACTATAATTGTTCTATCGAGATGGTCTAGATCAGGGGTGTCAAACTCATTTTGGTTTAGGGGCCACATACAGCTTAATCTGATCTCAAGAGGGCCACACGAGTAAACTCATTGCAAGATTAAATAGAACTAATAAAAGTGGACTTGTTGTTGATTTTAATATTAAATTAATTTCACTTTTACACAATATATTATGAATAACCTCAGCGTTTTTAAGAAACGTATGTGCAATTTCAACAATACTTTTACTCAGGTAAACATTTACTTAAGTGCATTGTGAATAGGAACTGATAACAGTGATTGTACAATGTTGGAAGAACTAGAGCTGTCAGTTTAAACGCGTTATTAACACGTTAACTTTGTTAGACCATAACGCCGACAATTTTTTTTGTCCCCGTTAATCGCTCGTCAAAACACACACATGGTTCCCTAATGTTTTTCCCCCCGCCGCGCTCTCCGGACTGTGTTTCTTTTACCCTCGACGCTTTCCGTAGTTTCAAGAGTGCTAGCAAACTGTAGCAAAACAGACCCGCGCTCACTGTTGCCAAATACCGTTTATTTCATGCGACTTTGGGCTTTTTTTTTCTAAAAGCGCTTCTAAATTTCATGAGTCACGGGTTGCGGTTTTTTTTGGGCAGGTTTCTGAAAGTGAAATCGCTTATTTGGGCTCTAAAATAAGTGACGAAACAGCGGTTATTAAGAGACCTGCCTGCACTAGACACCTTGAGGGTATCCAGCTGAAATATCCCTCTGCCATAGGAGCCGACGGTAGTAAAGGCAGACAGAGCAACTCTGCACATATTTTCTGCAGTTTACGGTGCAATAACCGGGGATAACTGTTGAAAGTAGATTACTTGGTGCAGATCACCATTTTAAGCAGAGATTGGTTCTTTAAGCAGAGTTTTTGCACGTTGATAACATTGCAGAAACCCCAACCCATAAACCATACTTTAATGTTTATTAATTTGTTGTCTCTGTATTTGACAAACTAAGGCTGAATCACGTTGCCAAACGAAAGACCTGGAGTTACTAAACAGCTGCTAAACAGTCTCATTCAGGGTACTAAGCTCCTGCCCAGTTGCAAGCAAAGTGTAAGACTGGAATGAGCTGGAAATTTCAAACCTTTTTCCAGGCTTAAACTCTATGAATATGGATAAAAAAAGCAAGCAAAAATATTCAAAGAAATGATTGTTGTTGGTGTGAAAGCTCAGAATTAGATGTGTGTGAGAGAGTGAAAAAAATTAACAAAACTTATTTTACTTTATTGAAAGTACAATTTTTATTAATTTGTATGTTTATGCGTAATAGCATGTCTATCTTTGTTTAATTGGCAAAAAAATATATCGGCATTAAAACAGGTATTTATTTACACATGTGTTTACACATGGTGTAAACATCAGGGTATCATGATTATCATGTCATTTAGCCATTATAGTCCAGAGTTTACCATTTGGCACTAGGATGTTTTCATTCCAATTCTGAGTGCTTGAAAAATAACATAATAAAAATATTTTTTGTACAAGCATGGATTTTATTAGTGTCATTTATTGCAAAATTGCATATTAAAATGCCCAAACAGGCTATTACACTTTCAGAAATTAAAGGATAAAATATGTGATTAATTTGCGATTAATCTCAAGTTAACTATTGACATTATGCGATTAATCGCGATTAAAATTTGTAATCGTTTGACAGCCCTATGAAAAACATTTATTCACATTTTTTGGAACTTAAAAACACTGTCCTGCATGACAAAATACATCAAACAGATAAAAATTAAGAAATGATTTATATATATAGTGGCCATCGCTCTGTTAGTACTATCTTTGATGTGCCAATCAAACAATTCAACCAATCAAATCAATGACTGAAGACAAGATGCTAGCCAATTACAGCTGGAGAGGGGCGGGTCACTTGGTCATACAAAATAGCTTTCAGAGAAGCCTGCACAACTCGACTGTGGTCACCGGCGTCTGTGTCAGTAGAGCGGGATGGATATTTGGTCTGATTACCAAATAATTACAAGAAGAGACAAAGAAGCAAGCGAGAGCGAGCTGGAAGCAGCGCTATTAATTTCTGTTTGAAACTTGAGCATTGAAGTCAACAGTGGAGTAAACATTGACGCTAGGAGGGTTAGCTAGACAGCTAGCAGCACAAGGAGCAGAACTCAGGAGTAAAACACAGCGAAATTGAAGAAACTTGGGTTACTTCAGGTAGAAGGGAACTCTGCTGCCCCAGCTGCTGTAATTACAGAACCTCTTCTACTATGAACTTCTACTTCAGTCAGTGTTCAGCCTGACACCATTGCTCATGTTTATGTATGCTAATGTTTGACTTTTGAGTCAAGACAGCTCTACAGGTTGGCCTATCTCACTGTTAGTTTCCATTCCAAACCCAGCATAAAACCTGCCCAACTAAAAATAAAAAAACAAGCCCAAATCTCAAGCTCTCTTATGTTAAAAGCGCAGAAGTATGAAACACATGAGAACATGCCACAATGTACACAAAATGTACAATCAGTCAACCAAATAACACACAAGATCACTTTAACAATCATGATATATCAACTGGGAAAAAAACTTAATTAGTACATCTACCTTAATATAAATGTAATTTCTCTTACTGAATATAGCTCAATCAAACATTTCTCTTTCACACAGCCATGAAATTATTTTAAGTCGACCAAAATGGAGAGAAGGGTATAACTGCAGAGCGTAAGAACGCCCCCACTGTCGGAACGCCCACACGCCAACGCAAACGCTGATTGGTTTGTTGATTTGCCCACTTCAATACATATATTTTTTCCCTCCATCTCCTTCATTCAGCGGGATGGACGAAAAATGTCCGTCCCGCTAAAAAAATCCGTCCCGACGAAAAAAATCCCTATCGCAGGGTATTAGTTTTACCTAGGGACCACATGTGATTTGTAATAATAACGGCGTTGTATGCAGACAGATATTAACCGGCTCGCGGTGTTAGGAGAAAGCAACAGCGCGAGGACTATTGTGACTATTATATGTAGTAGCCTACGATAGAATTCTGTCCTGTCAGGATAAGGGCTTCTACTGGAGAAACACCCCAAATATGCGACTGCACGTTCAAAAATAAAGCTTAAAAAAAAAAACAAAAAAAAAAAAAACAACTCACGAAATTTACCAGCGACTGTAGAAAAAAAAAAGAAAGCATACAGAGGCAGAGTTGACAGCGCTGCTTCTGTCACACAGCTGCAGCGCAGCGTATTAATTACATGTAATCCCAGGTAAAAAACAGATCCGAGCGAGTAGGCGATTGGACATTTTGCTGCATGGAGCCAGGCAAAGTTGGAAAAAAAATCCGCTTCCTAGCATAAAGCCTGAAAAAGAAGGACAAATATGCGTGTGGGGCATTCAAAATCCGGACTGTCACCTGCCTTTCAACGGACGAAAGGTTCGGATGCTTTTGTGTAACTCTGCAATATTTTTCAGTGTATGGTTTGTTTAATAAAAAACAAGTGTCCTAGTGTCCTTTTATTTGCGCACCCATAAGCGGAGCAAAAATCGGGCATCCTCGGACGGAGCTCTGGAAGTTTGCTTACTTTCAATACAAATTCGAAATAATTTATTAAGTTAGACAATAATTGAATTCAATCAATTGGTCCTATGTAGCCCCTAAAGGGGTGACGTTTTCAGTCAGTTGATTTATCTGGAAAACGGGTGAGAATTCACCGGATTCAGTGTCTGAAAACATAAAGTACATTTTCCTGAATTGACTTGTATTGTGTCTGACTGCACCTTGGTCTGACCTAAGATGGCCGCTCTGTCGGCACGCCTCCCACCCGACAACGCGGCGTCTACGTATACATGTCTGTGCGCAGAAGGACCGCCCAGTCGGAACGCCCACACAGTCGGAACGCCCCCAATCGGAACGCCCCCACAGTCGGAACGCCCACACAGCTCTGCAGTTACTCCTTACTGAAAATGGATGGATGGATTCCACATCTGAAGCTCAGTGCTACCATCTGCTGATTAAAACACTGCGCCCCTCGTGGACAATATAGGAACTGCAGATTTTCAATTAAACGAAGTACATGTTTTTTTCAATAATTGTTTTATCATTATCTTCCTTTTATCTCCTCTTTCTTTCACCTTTTCTTTTTTTCTTCTTGTTCTTCCTTTCCTCTCCTACTTTCCCATTGTAGTGTTTATATCATTTGAGATAATCCCCGCATGAATCATAATAAAACTATTCACATTCGTAAATCAAGCAGAGCACTATGGCAAAAGCAGTACTGCTCCAATTATGAAAGTCAAATCTGATGAGCTCTTTTTGGCATTAAGACAACAATTCTTATTGCCACATTGCCAGACAGGACACTGGGAAAAATAAATAAATAAATAAATTGTTCGGCGTGCTGTATGTTTGACACCCCTGGTCTATGTCTATGTCATGTTATAATTATACTATTTTTGTATTGCAGTAGTAAGCTATTTGATATAAAATGTACCTGTGAGATAACGCCTTGATTCAGAGATGCCTTTTTATAATTACCTTATAAAGAGATAAATGTCACATATCAGCATTCAGCCTAAAAATATTGAGATATTGTTTATGGACCATGTCACTCAGCCCTGTCTACGCTCCTGATCGAAATCTTAAGACCAGTTAAAAAAAAATTGCATGAATTTGCATTTTGCACTGTAGGCTCTTAAGAAGGCTATAAGTAGAGCTTCAAAATAAAAAAAAAAAATGGGAACAAGAGACCAAAAGTTGTAGGCATGCAATTTATTGAAAACAACGATTTAACTCAAAGTTTAAGACCAAAGCCTTTAAAAACCAAAATCTGTGCAAAAATTTGGATTCCATGTCAAGTAATCACACTGAAGATCTCTTGATGGCAAGGGCAAAAAATCTCCCCATCTTTGAAAATGGTAGGATTGGTGAGCTGCGTAAACCACACCTCTCACAATGTGCCCTCGCTGCTGAGATTGGACGCAGTAAGACAGTCATTTTGCATTTCTTAATAGATCCTCAGGGTTATGGAACAAAAAGAAATCGAGTAGTAAATCTAAAAAAGCCGAAGGACCCGAACGGCTGTCCATCAAGACACGGCACGATCTGCAGCCCAAAATAAGGCCATTACTTGTATTGACTTCAGCCCAATAACCATCAGACAGTATATGCGAAGGAAGCCCTTCAAGTACAAGAAATGTCTTCAAAGGCCACGTCTCCTTCAATGCCACAAAACTGGACTTTGCAAGGGAGCACCAAACATGGGACATGTTGGAAGACTTAGATTTAAAATACACTATAAAAAACAATTGAAAGATTTAACCTTGATGGTCCTCATGGCTTCCAACGTTACTGGCATGACAAGGAGAAGCCATCTGAGATGTTTTCAACGCGCCACAGTGGAGGGGGCTCCATCATGATCTGGGGGGCTTTTTCCTTCAATTGAATGATGGAGCTCCAGGTTCGGCGGGGCGTCAAACAGCAGCTGGCTATGTGGAGATGTTGCAGCAGGCATCCCTCATGACTGAGGGTCCTCATCTGTGTGGTAATGACTGGGTTTTTCAGCAGGACAACGCTACAATTAACAATGCCCATCTGACCAAGACTTTTTTCCAGGAAAACAACATCAATCTTTTGAAACATCCTGTGTGTTTCCGTGATCTTAATCCAATGGAGAACATTTTGGGATGGATGGCAAGGAAGGTTTACAAAATTGACATCGGTTACAGACAGTGGATGCCCTATGTGAAGCCATCTTCACCACTTGGAGCAACATTCCCACTAGCCTTTTGGAAACACTTCATCAAGTATGGCAAAACAAATCTTTGAAGTGATCAGCAATAATGGTGGAACACATTACTGAGTTAGTATTTGGCACTCTAATTTCTGCTTTATGAGGGTTTTTTTTAGCTGTGGTCTTAAACCTTTTGATCAGCTGATTAACGGCCTAGTTCAATTAAATAGTTTTCGATAAATTGCCTTCTCACAACTTTTGGTCTCCTTTAGATTTAAAGACACAGCAACATAACGAATTGCTCTCAGAACCAGGGTAAATTAATGAGGAATTCAGACCAAAGCATTGCATTTTCACTTTATACAGATCACAACTGGAGGATTTCAATATGAAAAGGAAGAACTGAAAGCATGATATGTCCCCTTTAACTGTGCTACAGAGAGTCAAGTTTGACTAAACCTAAACCGTATAGGAGATTTTGTTGCCTTCTGAGCTGCAGTGGTAATACTTTGTAGGGGTTGTCCTTGTGATGAAGAAAGCCTTTAATAGGATATATCTAATTGTTATTTCTGCAGTCTCCCAGGACAAACTGTTCAACGAGCACTTGGTGTCAGCCAGTGGTAACCCTGCCCTGGTCATGCGGAGGAAGAAGCACACAGAGAAAGAAGTCCATGCTCATTTAATCAGTGTGGTGTCAGTGCGACTGAGAGAAGGCTACACCATCAGAGACATCAGCCTCACCAAAGGTCTAAGTCTCTCCTGTGGTTGCATTTAAAGGGGTTGAAGTCTTCCCATAATGATGATCTATATCACATCCTCTGGTTTTCTGTAGGAGGGACCCAGCTGGAGGTGAAGTTGGCTCTGCTGTGGAAACATAACATGCATATTGAGTACCTAGCAGCTGCCACCTGGCCTTTGGACCCGTCCAACAGAAGCACTAAAGTGGAGGTAACAATGGAAGGCAGCTATGACATCCTGCACGACATCAGCTGCACGCAAAGGAAGCCTATCACCAGTCCATACCGCACCTCTGTCATCCGCCGCTTTTGGAACACTCTTCAGAGGTACCGCTTCTTAGGTTTCCACGGAGACCTTCCTTAGCACCAAGGGCTGTTATTTTAGAGATGGCTGAGTTGTGATGCGTTGGCATGTCTGTCTCTCCCAGCATCAACCAAACTGACCAGATGCTGGTGCATCTGCAGTCATTCAGTTCAATCCCGGAGAACTACATGATTCCAGAGAGCACCAAAAACGGAGTCCCTCTATTCTACATTCCTCCTGGCTCTACCACCCCGGTACTGTGCACTGTGGTCTGAATCCACTCCTCATGGCACACTGTCCTGCATGTTTTCCATGTTTCAGCATGCTTTATTTTATTGAATGGGTCAGTAACACTCAAGTTAAGGTTCTGCTGCATGACAATCTTCTGAGGCAGTGTATTTTAAGGTGGGCCCCAGGAACCAGGGCAGGGAACGTTTTTAACCATAATATGGGGGACTTTAGACCTAACTGTAGTGAACTAACAAATGTATGTGGTGCCAATAGACTCAACACTGCTCATTTTGCCTGTTTAGAAGATCATGGCCATTAAGTTGGTGATTGTGAAATTGATGGTTACTTGGATTTCAGAGGTAGGATCTGGGCCTTTTTTTACCATTGCCAAATGGCGCAGGGTCAGATAACATTACAAAAAAAAGGAAAGCTGCTGCGAGCTGGGCATTTATAGTTGGATTTGCTATTATGATAATTTTTTGGACAGACCTGTGTTCTGGCTCCCTGGTGGAACGTGTGATATCTAAGAACCATTTCACACTCCTAGTCCCGCCTTCTCAGTTTAAATAATAAAGCTGGAACCAAACAGTGTATGTGTTCTTTAATGAATGGATGTCCTCTTTCTTCAGGTTCTGTCTTTGCAGCACAGTGGATCCAAAGACCCATCTCAGTCCCAGTTTGCATCATACTGGAAACCTATCCTCTCCATGGACACAAACTTTTGGCAGAGATGGTTTCACATGCACCGTATTGCTATCATCCTGGAACATGACTTGTAAGGAACACATTGCTTTCTCTTTCACTTTCTATTCTGTTAAGCTTTTGAATGTCTTCATAGGCCTCTAACATCGTTGTGAAGGAATGTTGTATTCGTAGTGGACTGAATAGATGAAATTTTGTTGGCTAACACAGCAGCCTGTGTGCCCTGCAGGCATAGGTCGCCCATCATTTCAGATGTGGCACCAACTGGGCTGTTCTCCAAGTTTGGCTGCTGTTTGCCTTCCCTATGAAAGGACTCTGGTCCTGACTTGTTTAGGGTTCCTTTCCTGTTCTCCAACTTTCCATAGTTCTTTATAGGCTAAGTCACCATAGCAACGTCCTTGGTCATTTGTATAGCTCTTTAAACTTTTCAAATAAAGCTTCCTGGAATTTTAAGGAATATTTACTTTGATCTAATTAATGTTTTATTTAAGGGTGACCACTGTAATAAGCTCTGCCTGATAATGTTCAATAATGTATGTAGGGCAGCTCCCTAGTAGGGAAACTGCTCTTTGAATGTTTTGAGGAAGAAGTAAGGCTTAAACAGTTCTTCATTCAAAACAAGAACTTTGGATGAAATAATGGCTGCATGTTTTGACTAAATTATTGATTATAGTTCCTGTAATAATAATAACAACAAATCATAAAAACAATAATAATAGAAACAGAAACAGAACACCAAAATATTCAAGGGGAAAGTCTTGTCTCATCTCATCTCATCAGGGGGGGTAACAGTTCACATATTCGTAGCAAAAATATTGGTTAGGTACGCAGGTGTACTGAACTTTCTCTACTTGAACATACGTAGGATGTTTGTGTGGAACTAAATACTCAGTGCAGCATTCTGTAGGACAACTTTAAAAAGTGACACTAAAACCTAAGTGGACTCCCAGCCTCCACTAAACTCTATTTCGGAACATTCGGGTTTCTGATGCAGCTACAGTGGAGAAAGAAAGGTGGGCTGAGCCAGAACTTTGTATCAGCATCTCTCAGCAGCAATAGGGTACGTAGTTTCTCTACAGTTAGCAGAATGAGTCACCTGAAACAACGTCATGCTGAGTAAGAACCTCACAGATACTGGAGAAAAGTCCGCCTAAGTCCAAATCCAGCTGCCTGTAGCCTTCAACCAGACCAAAACACTGCACGATTTGAGATGCTACATAACGTTTTTATTTTCAAATGTCTGGACCAAATTGGGATATTTTTGTCTCCTGGTGTACCTCTACCCACAGTACGAATTACACAAAATTACTTGTTAGTGTTCAATATGAAGTAGAGTGGACATGATTCAACTGCAATGTGTACACCTATTGTACGTCCCCAGGGGAACATTTTAGGAGTAATACTTGGAAATAGGATTTGGGTCACAATGTTTTCACCTTCTTTGCAAAGTCTTTGGTATCATGTTGATTGGGTTATTAGATTAGATACACTTTATTGATCCCACATCAGGGAAATCCACGTGCTACAGTAACAAGAAATTGACATACAGGTGGCAATAAAACAGTGTCAGAATAAAACGGAGTACAAAGACCAAAAATGTTGACATAAGATATAAGGAATATATAAGCTCTGTGCAAAATATACAAAAAGCCGTTTGCATTATCTACAGAAACCATATGTACAAAAATAGTTTAATAACTATTGTATTGAACATGATTGTTGCATTGATGAGAGGCACCAGTGGTAAAAGAAGAGATACCCTTACTTAACCTGACCCACTGACAATGGGTGAACCTTGTCCTTGCAGGCCTGTCCCTAAACACCTGCACACAGCTGGGAACAACGGACGCTATAGCACCATCCAGTGTCGGATCTCCCACTCTGCTCTTACATCCCTGCTGAGGGACTGCAGCAGCTTTGTGTTGGTGGAAGGTTACTCGTATGTCAAGCTCATTTACAGGTGAAAGAAAAACTGGGCAGCACTGTCTGCCACCATCACTGTTTCTGTGTTTTTAATACAACCATATACATGTTCTTCATTCGGTTCTTTAGAATATAATACTGAAACACGTTTTTGAACTTTGATTCCACAGTTCATCGGATCAAATTCCCACATCCTTTTACTTGGTCCGCTTGATCTCCAAGACCCCCTGCATGGTCCTGCGCTTGGGCTTTCCTATTGGGACATTGGCCAGCATTAGAAACAAGGTAGTGAAAGTGAGACTGACTGGGGTTTCCTACCAAAGTACTTCCAGTACTTAACCAGGTTTGGTTCTAGGTTTTGATTGGTTAAAAAACTAGGCAAAGGTTTTGAGTAATCTATGATTTTTCTTTTATTTACTTTGCTTCAAAGGAGCCATGTTGTCCTTTTAAGGCTCAAAGTGTTATTCAGTAATGTCTCAGGCTTCCTGGAGCCTTCTCTTAAAATGATAAGCTGATAGCGGAGGGAGCTTTAAGGTCCTGTTTCAGGTCTGGATGATGGATGCTGTATTTTCTTCTTCATTTTTTTTCCCGTTTTTTTTTTAGGGTTTTAAGATCTTTCCACTCTCCACTAGTCTGTTTGACTACTTTTTAGCTATCCACAGCAGTATATGATCAGGAGCAAGCACACATACAGGACTTGTAACCACTGAAAGGCAGTCAAGATCTAAACCAAACTCAAAAATACCTTGGAAACTTGGAAAACTATGGCTTAAGACCACTTTGTAAAAATTGTAATTTTTTTGGATGATTTTTAATGTTAAAATTGCTTAATTTTAAGTTAATACTAGAAAATGAAAAGTGCATGTGGATCTATTTGCATATTTTAAACCTTAATTCTCATGATTGCTTTTTTTTATTAGAGCTTCCCCCATTATTATCCTTCAAAACCTACTGGTTTAGCTTTTTCCACCAAGTGAACACAAAATTATTCATTTGTAAATGTAGTTTTAAATAATTAGCCAGCCGAATTAAAATTGTGTGTTGGTAGTAACATACAACCAAGCATAAATCTCCTTCAATTAAATCATTAAATCATCACCTAAACAAGGTGTGTTCTTATGTTGGTTGTTTTTTATAGGCCTTAGTGCCAAAAACAGCAAAGTTTCTTTTTTGTCATAATCTGTCCCCTCTACTCTCCAGCCATTTTAATTTGCTGTCCGGTAAATCAGGTTGAGACGTAAATGTCCACACACAGTGACATTAGTTAGACCCATATGTGCTGTACCAGCACACAAATATTATAACAATCTAATAGCTCATCACACTGTGCTTTTCTAAAATCAGATTGTGGATGAGCTGCGAGAGCAAATCCTAAAGCTCCGCTTCCCTCACCGGGTTCAGAACAAAGAAGCAACACCAAAGACTAAGAGGAAGACGGTTGGCCACGTGTCTCCATCTAAACCTCCCTTGGTTCCTGTGGCCAAGCCAGCACTGTCCGACAGGCCCTGTGTGGTGGTGCTCAATAAGCCCCTTGAGAAGTTGCTGATAAGGTCAGTGTGCATCATACCAGACATATTCTTTGTGATCAGAGGCCTCCATCTGAGAATGTTGCCATAAAATCAACTGATTACAGGTATGAGAAGCTGCCGCTGGACTTCAGGACTCCATTTATCTTTAGTATGGAGAATTTCCCAGTGCCCTCCAACAGTGCCGTGCCCCTCAGCATGGCAGCCAACCGAACAGCTTCGTCAACCCTGGCCTCGCTGTCTCGTTATTTCCTGCACCGCCGGTGGGTATGGGCAGTGCAGAGCAGCCAAGGACCGGCTGTGACCATGCAGGCTGTCGCTCACATTCTGTCAATGCTCTCTGAGTAAGTTTTCTTACTTGGTTACTGTTAAACTTGCATCAGATTTGGACGTCTGTGTCAGTAGTGGCCTGGTCAAATGTCAAATTACTGACAAAAACAGTCAAAAAAATGAGAAGGGGAAAAAAAAAATGTCTCCCTTATACCTAAAAACAGCAGTGCACCAACTGCAGGTTGCTCAAGTGCGAGCCACCAGAATTGACAAAGGCTCCTGGATAGGTGTCGAAACGTTTTCAGAAAGAACTGAACAAAAGTCTGGTTGCCTCTGATTTAAGCCTGTTTGCTGTTGTGATGACCCAGATAACTGAAAATTTGCACAGGCACAAGGCCCCAACTAAAGTTGATCTACAGGAACTACAGGAACGTCATGCTCTTCAGTTGGTCTTAAGGCCACGCTCAGGGACTGCTGTTCCTTTTGACATAGCCGTACATATCTAGATGCTCCCACCTTTGGACCATAAAATTCACAAAGGATATTTGTTTATGATGCTGACAAGGAACACACTGGACCTTATGATCGACTCAATTCCCCTAGTGTGGACAGGTGGAGTGTTGAAGAGATGAGCTGTTGCTGCTCATTAATTCTGGGAATGCTTCTGGGAACGAATATTCTGACTTGGAAACTGAATAAATGGATTAATCTACTATAGAGGTCTTCAACGTGGGGGTCACAGAGGTACTCTCGTGAGATAAAGATCTGGTCCGCTCCATGGATATTTGAAGCATTACGGTGCACTGTGTCACTACCTGATCGGACCTCTGAGCTGTCTACAAGACTGCCTGACTGTAATGTTGAAACTAGTAGTGCATTCATGGGAAGACCCTCACATTCTCAGGTGTAGTTCACTGCGCGGAGGTACATGCACAGCTCAATTTTTACGACTCCTCGGTGGCAAGAAGTCTTTACATGGAACTGCTTTATAGGTGACACTGAGCTTGATACACTGAGCTGCTCCAAGCAGGCGGTCACAAGGACACACAGCATCACAGTCCCCCTCTGTTCTCACTGACAGGTGTGCGGTGGGAGCCTGCTGGAAAAGAAACGGCTCTAGGCACTTAGCTAGCTAATCACACATTTTACCATTCATTCTGCCGCTTCGTCCCACTGGCAGAAAGTGTGGGAATTGTAGGAATTTGCCTCAAGAAATGTAGGCAACAGTACGCTCAACTATGAAGGGTAAAACATCCACAGAGAGTCAGTGCAGAATCCACCAAGCTCACAGTATTCACACAGTACGCCCGACTATATGGGAGCCGTTAGGCAGCATCAATAGACCTAGCAAGAATAAACCTAGTAAGTTAATTCAATATAAAAGTTAAGCTTATTTTGGCCTTATGTTAGAAACAGAGCAGTGTAGTCCAACTACTCTGTCCTCCTGACAGAGACGGATAGAGAGCTGTGGACGTGAAGGGGCAGAGTGATTTTACACACTTGAGAAGAATATTTAGTGTGCCTTATAATTCGGTGTGCCTTATGATCCGAAAAATATGGTAGGCTACATGTGAAATAAGATAACGGGTGACAGTATGATTAAATGTATCCATCCATCCATCCATCCATTGTCTAACACGTCTATCCCTTGTGAGGTCACGAGGGGTGTTGGTGCCTATCTCCAGCTGTCAATGGGCAGGGTACACCCTGGACAGGTCGCCAGTCTGTTGCAGGGCAACACAGAGACAGACAGGACAAACAACCATTCACGCACACACTCACACCTAAGGAGAATTTAGAGAGGCCAATTAAGTGTGCAGCTAAAGTACTCCCTTTTCCATTTCTCTCTCTTTTTTTAGAATAGTGAATGCTGCACTTTATTAGACATTTTTGTATGACTTTAATATCTGGTGAAGATGTCCACTTTAATTGCTAACCTTCAGTCCCCAAGGAAAGGAAGGAGCAGCACCCCCTGCAACTGGCATGAGTAGTATTATGTTCTGGTCCAAACCCTGTCTGATCATGGCTGATTCTTGCAGTATTACCTCTTTCTTGCTTCATCTCATGGCAGTGGTGCCAAAATGTCAGTTTTCTGATCTTTCAGCAACATTCTCTTCGTGTTTGCCTTAAAACAGCTGCTCCATCATGCAGATCGTCACCAAATCTGACCCCACTTTTCATTCCTGGCAGCACTTTCAACAGAATTGTAATGAAGCCTGAGAAGCTGCCCCACATATTGATTGTATCAGTATGTTTGACTCACAAAGAATCATGGTACTCAGCTTCTCCTCTCCAAACAAATTATTTTCCAGAAGCTGTCTTACTCACACACATCTTTTCAGCTTTACCCACAAATCCTAAATAGAATTGCTTTTGTCTATGTTGACAAAAAAATAATAATTTTTGTTGACCTAAACAGACTTTTAACCTATGTGGGGGTATGCTATGGGTCAGTTCAGAATTTCTACATGATGTTATTCACTCACGATGCCATCAATTTCTGTTCGTCATTGCTACGCAAAAAAGGCATCCTTCCCCAATGTAGTATTTTTTTTTTCCGCAAAACTATTTGTAGTGTTTGGGAGAATATTTGCATTTCCTAGACATTGCTGCCTTGTGGATCATTGGGAGGCCAAATGATGATATGAAAACCTTCTCCAACACCCTTGCAGGATTCGCCTATCAGAAGGTTTTCACTTCGCCGCTAGTGGGGAGGGCATCATAAACATGGTGCTTGAGCTCCCAATGAAGGTAAGAAAAGCAGTTGGAAAGCAAGTCACGAGTTTCAACCATTTCTAATACCTGTGTGCTCTCATTGATAGCTGTCTTGTCTGATTCCGGCATTTTCCTCTGAACTTGGTCCTCAGATCACATCAGGCAACACAGACCAGGAGAGTCACTCTTGTATTGTTCAGTACATCCTGTTCCCACCTCACTCAATCTCCAGCAAGGACAGGTATGACTGTCACTGGTCTTCTACAGAATCCTTCATTGTGTTGACTTTTGGTTAAAGTGGACCAGAGGTAACACCACAAACTTGGTTCTATGTCAACAGTCCAGCCTTTCCTTGTAGAACACACACGCTTTTTTCTCACCTATTATTATATGTATGGGACTGTAGCTTTTCTACGGATGATGACAACGACACAGAGGTAGAAGCTGTGGACGTGGACACAGAGCTGAACCTGGTCACAGAATGCTGGGTAGAACCCCAGAATGGCTCTGTGATGAACCAAATGGAGCAGCATCGACACTTCCAGGGCCTCAACTACCAGGACATCCCACAGGCAGTGCGTAGAACCAGTACAGCCGCTACCAGCTAGCATGACTAAATCTGAGTGTGCTTGCAGTTGGTTGTTGTTTTATTGTCGGCACTCTTGGATTTCTAAAAGTGAGGTCTTCCTAGATTTTCCCGAGGGATCTGGCGTGCATGTCCACCATGATGACATTCGAGTATCTGAATCAGCTGTGTCAGAATAAGAACCAGATCTGCTCCCTGCCCGCTGCACACAAAGTCATGCAAGGTAACACCACAGCACTTCAAAATAAGATTAAGTGTACTTAAAGCACCAAAGTCCTGTCTCTGATGTATCACAGTACACCAGCACTTTGTCTCTGTCATATGCATAGACGTTGTCCAGGTGCTGTTAAGCCCAGCGGTGCTGAGTGGATTCCTGTTTCTACGGCTTTAAGAGGGAAGGCTTTTGTTCAGTGATTGATGAATGTCCTGTTCTTGACAGGAGACGTCCCAGTGTCTGAGGACAGCATCCATTTGGTCCCCTTCCAGTTTGATCTTATTCAGCTTCTCCCAAATTGTCAGCAAGTTGAATTTTTCTTCTTCACGTTCAGTACAGGTACTGCATCTATTCACGTATATGCCCTCTTAGCTTCGAAATGGCAACGATTCATTTAGTGTTTCTTTAGGTGGAGAGAATGAAGGACAGATTGCCAGCGCGTCCGCTTTGCCCAATGAGCTGCTGCTCAGCCTCTTCCATAGCAGCCTGGAGCAGGAACTGAGTGACAGAGAGGTCCCATTAGACCCGGCTGACCATGCTGCCTTCATGAACAACATTTTAGAGCGAGAACGGGATGGCCATGTAGCTCCTTTCTCTTTGTCCTTTTTTAAAGGTCAGTCTATCAGCCTAACAGGAATCTTCAGGTTCGGTCCTGTTTGATCAGAGTCCACATCAGTTATGCACTCTTCTTATTTACTTAATTTTATGTGTCCTGTTTGTGCACTAGAAGAATGTGTTAAACCTACAGACAGAAAAGACACCTCTGGTAGCAGCAAGGAGGTCATGGGATCTACAAGCACTTTACAGGTACACTCCTGCATTCTCCCCCAGTGATCAGAGAAGCTGGATTACACTCATGGTAATTTACCAGATACACCAAACTTGCAGGGTTAGTGTGTGCAACAAGATCTCTGTTTTAGTTTACTTTTGTAGTTGTTTTTGACTGTGAAGTTATTTGTTTGGGCTATAACATAAGCAACTATAAACAACAGGTTAACTATGAAGAGACCTGCTCACGCTCCTGCGTTACAGGCAGTGTGAGCCGACTAAAATATCGCTCCACATACATGCGTACCGCCGCGCATGCACACATCTTTACATAATTTTCAAACAGGGTAAGCTCAAAAACACATTGTTACATTATCTTAATAAAGGATTTTAGCTTATAGAGTTCCTTGTCTTAAACGTGTTTTTCCTGTCACGGTAAAAGAAATTGCATCATTAGGTTATGTTTTCTAGATGTGCTTAAATAATTATAGGTATTTACTAGGCTCTAAAACTATTCTACTGTAAAAGTGAGTGTAGAAAATGCAGACAAATAGTCTGTTTGTTCTGTCTTAGATTCAGCAGAACAAATGGATCTTAGCAGTCAGCATGCTCAGTGTTGAGTACATTGGGGAAGTGCTGTAGTCTTGTTAATGCAAGCGAGTGAACAGAGATCCCTTTTTCTCTATAACAGTATGGCAGCATTACTTTGCTTCCAAAGCTGCATGTCTGAAAGAACCATGAGATTTTTGAACGTTGTGGTGTGGCCAGATGAGTCTAAAGCAGAGATGTTTGGCCGTAGCTCACAGCACCATGTTAGGAGAAAGCCAAACGCAGCGTGGAAAACCGCCTCACACCACCCTAAAGCACTACGGTAAAGGAAGCATCCTTGGGACTTTCTGCGGCTATAGGACATGGCTAAATTGACTGACTTTCTGTAGTACAGATTGGTAGGGACTTTGTGGTTAGTTGGGTTCAAGTGCCTTGCTCAGGGGCACATCGGCACCCAGCAGCAAGAAGATAGATTGGAACTCACAATTTTTGGATTCCAAGACAGATACTCTACCCACTGAGCCATAATGCCCTGGAGACTCAGCTAGCCAAGACTTCTGTATATGAAAAGTATTCAAAACTTTAATGGAGGCCCTCCTGTCCAACAGCTGAAGCTGAGCAGCCTGAAATGGCCAGAGTTTCCAAACACAGCAACAAGCTGCAACAGAATGGCTGAAAAACAAAAGAATCAAATCACTAGAATCAAAGAGGACGTAATTTGTTTTCATTGTGAAGGCAAGTCCTGGATGAACTAAAGAGTTCCTGTTGGAACCAGTTTGTAGTAGAATCTCTGATAGGACCGACATCTAATCTTGCTGTGGTGTAACAAACTGCTTTTCAGAGCTTCAGTAATGCAGACCTTGCTGATGAAGAGCCTCTGCTGTTGGAAAGCATCTCCTCTATACCACAGTGGCGGTGCTACGCCAAATATATCACCTCCCAGCAGCTGCTCCTCACATTCCTTCCTGCCACCTTTGCAGGTACACCTACAGCTTATTTCCTTTTGTTAAGACGGAAAACTCCTATTTAATATTTAAATTAGGAATTAGATCTGAATGATGTGCATGTTGCATCTACTCGTCAGATGTTCTGCTGCTGATGGCACCGGCGCTGGAAACTGACCCCGGAGGTACTGTCGGTATGCACGAGGACGATACCCTGACACCCAGCTGCAAGTCTCAGGCAGACTCCCTGTCAGGCTCCACCAGCGGACCCGATAGGTCAGAGTCTGGCTATAGCCTGGTGTCTAAGCTGCACAGGAGCTCCAGCTGTGGGAACCTGTCTAAGTCCTCTCTCATCACACCTCCTTCTGACAGCCATACCTTGGACTTACTGCATATTGACCCAGAAAGTCTGGAAAGTGGGCTCTCAGGGACAGACACTGGGACACCAGGCTCAGGTTAGTATAACAGCATAGCTGTAGTACAGACCATGAGCCAAGTGAGGCAGCAACCAATGTCTTGGTACACTAGAAAATACAATACTATTTCTATTGTTCCAGATCCAGGAGGAAAAGATGGAGTGCAGTTTTTGGAACCACAAAGGGAACCGTTGCACATCTTCTTCAGCAGGCAGGTTTCCCAGCGTAGCAGCAGTGAGAGCGGTCATTTAAAGTGCCCAGTGTATGTCTACAACTGTTCGCTGGAGCACCTTAAAAAACAACTGGTGCAACCGAACTCCCGGTGCCAACCAAAGGACATCTTTTGTAGGTAAGGAGTTTACTCCTCATAGTTCTGTTCCCTCTCTAAAATCAAACCTGATGTCTGACATGAAACATACCGTAGAACCCCCAAAGCACTGTCAGGGCTCTTCGGTGGAGGAAGTGCTGTTGCAGCTTTCACCCTAAACTAACTCGGACTTGGCTTGGATGTGGAATTTATTTCCAGTGTTTCCAGGTTAAAGATGAGCTCAGTTTAAAGAGATTTTCTGCGGTTCTGTGTTGGTAGTAGAATGTGAAAACACGCAGAAATTCCCTGTGAATTCACAAACACACTGGGGTCTCCATGGGGACTTCTGTCCATCATTAAGGATGGGATGAGAGAATCCGACCTGGACAAAACGGCTGTAAGAGAATGTGGAATCAGTCAATCTTTCATCATATCATTGGTCAGGGCAGTATAAATGACTCACCTGACAGCAGCATGCACTGCTGGGAGAAATCAGCCGAGTCATAACATGGATACAAACCAACTATTAAAACACCATCACTGACCAGATGACATCTTACTGCAAATAATATTTGTGATAGTTTAAGCCAGTTTAGTGTACCTTGTTCCACTTGTTGAATGTATAATTTTCAGTTTCTGTAGCTCTAACTAGTCAAGCGCAGTTCATGAGGACCCACCTCATAATCTCCCGGTCCTCAAAGAGATGCAGATGATGTTATGCTGCCACAAGCAGAGCCGAGCTTCACAGGTCTGATGAGGTCCGTTCCAGATGGGTCCAAACCGTTGGTTCTGTTGTTGTTAATTATGGCTTCTGTTACTCGCGCTGGCAAGGCAGAGGATCTGTTTTCCTCTGTAGAGAGCACTCTGTGCCTGTTCTACAACCTTTATTACCATTATGAGTTTGATGCTGAAAAAAAATTATTTAAGGAGCTGTAAGAGCTGAAGCACCAAGTTCAGCAAAAGTCTGACCAAAAGGGGACTGTCAGATGGCGAGGAAGCGAGTGACAGCCTTATTTTGAGCTCCCAGACGGTCTAGCTTATCACTTGATAACTGACATGTTATATCACAGTTAATAGTATTTAAAATAGTATGTCAAGGGATACTAAGAGAAAGACTTGAGGAATTCGTCAAGAAAAAGCGAAAGAAGACGTTTTTTCACCGAAAGAAGCTGACGGCGCTAGCAAGCTAAAACCACACAGGGCCAAGGAGGCTATTGAAGCTAACATCCTTGCTAAGCTAAAAGAAGTTCAAGCCAATTTGAAAAAAGAAATCACGGACAAGACTGGCCTTGTTAATAAAGAAATGTCAGCGTTCAGAGAAGACATGGGGAAACGGCTTGATGATATCGTTGCAGCCTGAAAGACGTAACGAGCAGAGTCGAGGAGGCGGAACAGAGAGTGGCCGAAGTGGAGGAGTTCAATGCGGATGTTAAGGACGTGCTGGGCCATACTCTGCTGTTACAAGAAGATCTCCAAGCATGTTTATCCGACCTGGAAGCCCGCTCTCGCAGAAACAACATACGAATCCACAGGATACCAGAGGGAGAAGAAGGGGACAGCATGCAAGTATTTATTGAAAACATTATAAAGACTGCGCTGTCCCTTACGGACACTACATTGGGTATACAGCGCACACTCGGCCCTAAGTCACCACCGAGCTCCAACCCAAGGTCTATCTCAGTACATTTTTTTGGAGTTTAAAACAAAGGACTTGGTGCTACGTTCTGCGTGGAATAAAAAAGAGATACAACTGAAAGGAAGACGTGTGTATTTCGACCAAGATTACCCGACAGATATCCTCTTCAAACGTAAGGCATACAACCCTATTAAAAAGATTTTAAAAGAGAAGGGCTATCGCTTTCAGACCCTGTATCCTTCCAAGCTCCGCGTGTTCTATGATAATGGCCCTGTGATTTCCAATAATGCACAAGACGCATCTGATGACCTGAAGAAGAGGAACATGGTAGAAACAGGACCGGAGGACCCAGGACGCCCGCTTGGAAAGAGCAAGCGGATCATCACGATGGACACGGGAAACACGAGTGAAATACATACAGGAACTAGGGATTTAAACGCAACGAATGCATCAACTAATCATTTCCGTACTGGTGAGAGAACTTTCCTCTAAACAGTTTGCAGTGTCATCTTATGACCATTACATGGGAAACACTTTGCTTTCTTCATGCGCGCTGCCATGAGGAGTGGAGGACGTCGGGCAGCACCGCGAGAGGCCCCTTGGGACTCTAGGGACCCTCCTCTCTATCTAGAAGGTGTACTTATACTTCATATATGGAAGTCACTTTTGTTACTTGTTCAGGTATGCTATTGTTCTTTCCTTTTACAGACCCATGTTAGTCTTTCAGAGCATCTAGAGGTTTATATGTATATGATATTTTCTCTTTCTAATGGAGGAAAAACAGAAATATAAGGTAGTTACCCTCAATGTTAATGGTTTCACAACCCCATTAAAAGAACGAAAGCTCTTGCTAAAATGAAAAGAGAAAAACAAGATATAATTTTTTGGCAAGAAACTCACCTTTCTTCAACTGAGCATGAAAAATTACATAAAATGGGGTTTAAAAACTTGTATTATTCTTCACATATTAAAGGTAAACCTAGAGGAGTAGCTATATTACTGTCAAACAAAGTAAATTTCAAATTCTCCAAACAAATAAGTGACAAAAAAGGACGTTATATACTGGTTAAAGGACACATAGACCATAAGGAAGTTACCCTGTTTAATATATATAGACCACCTGGAAATGACAAAAAATGTATTAAGAAGATGTTTGACTTAATCGCAACAGAAACTTCAGGAGTGCTAATATGTGGAGGAGAGTGGAACATTCATTTAAACCCTTTTTTGGATACATCTAATAAAGTGGAAAAAGCCCCAATCAGAGGCAAAATATATTAAAAAATTGTTAAAGGAATCAGGGTTGGTAGATGTATGGAGGGAGCTGCACTCACTGGATAGAAAATTTACTTTTTTTCTCAATCTCATCGTATGTACTGTGTTAATCTTTGATAGGCACAAATCTTAGATAGGCACAAAATAGTAAATTGTGATGGGGTTACAGATATTTCCGATCATGCAGGGGTGTACTTGACGCTGCATTTGGATAATACTCATAAAGAAACCCTGTGGAGGCTCAATAGTGGTTTATTGAATGATGTTAAGTTTGATAACTTTGTAGAAAAAGAATTGAAAGAATACATGGATCACAATAACAAAAATGATATTTCTCCAAGTATTTTATGGGATTCCTAGAGCTACTTCCTACTTATTCCTAGAGCTACTTCCGATTAGCAACATGCTAAGCGTTAGCCTCTAACATGGTTGTGTCCAGTATCACCGGGTGATTGTACTCTGTTAGTTTGGTCAAAATCCTGTACTGGGAAGTTCCTCAAAAAGGGTGCCAATACTTAATGTCACCAAAGCTCACCAAAGGCCATGGGTCAGATCAGCCTCCTTTAGCAACTAAGTAATAGTTGCTAAAGGAGTAGTAATAATCCTCCCAGCATTAAGTCCAAGAATGTCCTATAACAAACACAGAAGCTTTTTTATAAGCAGCAGAAGCAACAAACACCACATGCAAAAATGTTAACCAGAAACTGTCTTCTTAGTGGTTGACAAAATCCACGTTTCCAGAGGGATGGATCCACTGTTTCTTTTTTAATCTGTCTAGTGAGGTGAAATATATTGACTGTTCCATATATTTATAGATATTTACTGTTCCATATATACATACATGTATGCATACATACATGAATACATACATATAAATGATCATGAAAGGGCTTGAGTACCAGAGTAATAGAGGCCTGGATCTACCATAACAGGTGGGATCCCAGGTGCAGGATATGCATAGAGGTGCAGGATTTGACAGGAAAAGGAGGAGGGTATGTATTAATATGAAATAAATTAATAAACAATACATAAAATACTTTAATGTTTTCTTAAAACTTCTGAATACTAAATAAATTAAACAAGTTCCTTTATGATCATTCATTTATATTAGTGGTTCAAGTTATTTGTTACTTGTAAAAAAAACAAACAAACAACAACAACGAAAAAAAACAAACATTTTGGGGCCCCCCCATTGCACCAGTGGGCCCAAGCGGCCCCTTAGTACGCCTATGGCTGGACCGGCCCTGGCTGGCTGTCTTCAGCACGGAAAAGTCAACTGCAGTTTACTTGCTCAATTTGGGGAGGGTTTGGGGTTGTTGCCGGTCTGAGGTGATTTGCGAAAAATCTATAAATCGTACACCAATGATGGTTACATTTCCTGAATCCAGACGAAAAGACCTACGTTTTGATGTATAATTTGTGCACATAGAGTGAAAACAATGCGCGAAAACCCCGGATCAAAACAATAACAATGAAGTTCCTTCCCGTTAATGGGGAGTTTTTCTTCCCACTGTCGCTTCATGCTTGCTCAGTATGAGGGATTGCAGCAAAGCCATGTACAATGCAGACGACTCTCCCTGTGGCTCTACGGTTCCCCAGAGTGAATGCTGCTTGTCGGGACTTTGATGCAATCAACTGGTTTCCTTATATAGGACATTTTTGACCAATCTGTATAATCTGACCCAATCTGTATAATATGATTGAACTTGATTTTGTAAAGTGCCTTGAGATGACATGTTTCATGATTTGGCACTATATAAATAAAATTGAATTGAAATTGAATTGAACTGGTGTATTTTCCAAGACGGCGACCACTGGTGCTCTGTACGAAGCAGAGAGTGATGAAGTACTTAGTGACAGTGATGGAAGCTCCGTGGAGCTATCATCATCTGATAGCGATATGGATTTTTTATTAGAGTTTCTTGACAGAAACCGGACTTTTGACGGAATCCAGCCGTACCTATTTCCAGGGCAAACTCTGTCGGGTCCTACAGTATATATGTATACGCGCGTGTGTGTGTGCGTGTGTGTGTGTGTGTGTGCGCGCGCTCGGCCGCAGCACGGCTTTACCGGCGCTGCAGCGGAGGAGAGATCGCGCTGAAGTGACTTGAGTTATAGTTGCCCCCTAGTAAACTGGGCAGGTGGTCATTATTGTATAAATATTAAAATATAAAAGCTTTCAGCACATGCTGGGGCGGAGGGATATCACATCACATGTGGTATTCCTCCGCCCCTTTGGTCGGTAACCATCCCCGCAAATTCTAAAATAAAAATTTAAAAATAACCTACCGAAAATCCTCACTCTCATGTCATGTTCAAAACATTCTTCTTCGAAATGGTCACTGCATATGACGTGTTTTCTCTCTGGCCAGAAGTTAGATGGCAAAACCGCTCTCTTCAAGTTGGCAATCCAGCTACGAGCCCGGTGGAAAGTTGAAATAAGCAATGTTTTTTCCAATTTTACCGTTCCGTTGGAACATCCAATGGCCATGTGCGTGGGCATTGTTGCTTCAGCAATAGCTCTTGCGAATGTCAGTGGTGAAGTCCTCTGGAAATCCGAAAAAATTGTTGAGGATCGCAGCTGTGTAAAACGGCTCCTATGGACTTTGGATGGAAATGCTGTCGCCGCTTCCGCTTTTCACGTCGCAGGATGTGATGTCAGACGGCCTCCATACACAGCGATCTAGACGACAATTTATGTTTTTATTTTCTTATTGATTAAAGATAAGTTCATTAAATAACCATGAACGTATTAGTTTTAGTTATAGCTACTGATTCCCTGATTTTTCCTTGTTGACCGGACTTCTCCTTTAAGACAAAGCTTTGCCGTTTTTAAAACTCATGTCGGCTGGCACGGTTTATTGTTCTGTGTGAATGACAAGAGACCACAACAAATGCGCCTGCTAATGAGCCAACAGCCGACAGGAGAAGGTCTGCATCAAAGCAGTATGGAAAATTGGTGTTCTTAAAACATGAATAAATACTTCAATGTAGCATGAAAAAATGAAATATGTGAATAAAAAAGTTAAAGGCATGAGGTGAACTGTATTGATTTAAATTGAAATACAGTTGTTTAAAGTCAAAGGCAAATGAAATATTGGGTAAAAATGCATGGCAGCCCGAGGCCTAACCCACTGGACCAAAACACCAGTGCCATGCTCTACTATGCATTTTTGAGAGGTCAACTTTGTTGAAGAAGTGGTTTTTGGTGAATTTTGTTCCAACCGTAAGCCGAAATGGCGTCAATACAAAAAGCCCTGATCGCAGCGTCGAGACGAACGCATATATGGCATTTCTCACGCAACGAACGAATATAGTATGTGGGGTAGACCCTACGGTTCGGGCTGTATTAACGGTGACGGAAGATAAATAAACAACTAGAATCCTTGAACTTCTGAAGAAGTTGAAGAAGGCACCCGCCTGGTGGTGGGCATGACCGTCAAAGGCAAAGCTTCTGAGTTCCTTGGTCGTAGGCTCTTATCGCTTGGGGATTTTAAATCAAACCTTCTGAGTGAAAAGGATTTGTCTTCATCAAAACCTGCCGACCAGGAAAACTTTGCGTCTGCAGAGCTGCAAACTGCGTATTTCGATCTGAGACGCAGCTAATGACCTAATTGGCAACAGCCGACAGTCAAAGTTTGCCATTAATTTGCTACGGTAGTCCTAAACCACTACTGATGTAATACACTTTTTGGCCACAAGCTTCATTTTGGGGGCGTTGTTTCCACTTCTTTTCGTAGAGCCGTTTTTAATAGAAAGAAGAAAAGGCAAAAACGGTCCAAACAAAAGGTTGTAACGTTTACATTTGTAACCTCTGCCTTACATAAACACTAGAATTAAATCTTAATAAATAAAAGTATAGACAATTATTTCAGTAACTCAATTCAGTAACTGAAATACACTATATACAGGAGTTGGACAATGAAACTGAAACACCTCTCATTTTAGTGTGGGAGGTTTCATGGCTAAATTGGACCAGCCTGGTGGCCAATCTTAATTAATTGCACATTGAACCAATAAGAGCAGAGTGTGAAGGTCCAATTAGCAGTGTAAGAGCACAGTTTTGCTCAAAATATTGCAATGCACACAACATTATGGGTGACATGGGTGAGTTCAAAGGAGGACAAATTGTTGGTGCACATCTTGCTGGATGTGTCAAAACTTTCTTCAATTGAATAAAAACAAAACTGAAGTAATAATATTTGGACCAATAGAGGAGAGATCAAAAGTTAGCACACAGCTTCAGCTTCAAATTTCCCTTGCCTTGCATCTGTGACCAAGACAGCAAGTGTTTGTGATTCATCAAGAGCCACGGGGTCTAGGGTAATGTCAGCACACCACCAAGAAGGACGAACCACATCCAATAAGATTAACTGTGGACACACGAGGAAGCTGTCTGAAAGAGATGTTCGGGTGCTAACCCGGATTGTATCCAAAAAACATAAAACCACGACTCCCCAAGTCACAGCAGAATTAAATGTGCACCTCAACTCTCCTGTTTCCACCAAAACTGTCCGTCGGGAGCTCCACAGGGTCAATATACACAGCCGGGCTGCTATAGCCAAACCTTTGGTTACTCGTGCCAATGTCAAACGTCGGTTTCAATGGTGCAAATCTTGGGCTGTGGACAATGTGAAACATGTATAGTTCTCTGATGAGTCCACCTTTACTGTTTTCCCCACATCCGGGAGAGTTACGGTGTGGAGAAGCCCCAAAGAAGCGTACCACTCAGACTGTTGCATGCCCAAAGCGAAGCATTGATGGTTTGGGCTGCCATGTCATGGCATTCCCTTGGCCCCATACTTGTGCTAGATGGGTGCGTCACTGCGTGGACTTGTTGTTGATTTTTATAATAAAATTATTTCCCTTTTACACAACATTATGAATAACCTCAGAGTTTAAGAAAAGTGTTTGCAATTTCAACAGTACTTTTACTCAGTTAAACATTTATTTAAGTGCATTATGCATAGGAACTGGTCACAGTGATTGTAAGATGTTGAAAAACATTTATTCACAGTGTTTGGGACTTAAAAACACACACTAAGTGCTGCTGTTAGACTTGAACTCCCATCCCTCCAGACTTCCATAGGCCATTGACAAATTTAATGAAAAGTAACTTAAAATTATCCTTAAAAGACAAAATGTTGAAAAATCAAAGGGGTTATTTAACGCTTTGAGAACATATCTTGTATTCGGCCACAAAATCAACAATAGTAGAATGATCTTTTAAGCTTATAAGACCATTTTTAAGATGCCAATACATGTAGCATATAGCTCAGTGGCGTGTAGCCTAGCCACCGCATTTCTACCATAATATAAAACCGACATTAAATAAACGACTCACCGTCACGTAGTTGCAAGGAAAACACCCAATGGAATCCTTCGTCTGGGTTAATTGGACTTGATTCAACAATATCCTTCAGTAATTTAGGAAAAACGGCAGCACTAGCACTGCAAGCAATAGCAGCAACAAGATGGAGGAGTTCAGCTCTGACCCGGAACTCAAAGAGTACTGCTTGTTGTCTGCTCTGAATAATACACAGCGCCACTCGTGGACAGTATAGGAACTGCAGGAGCGAAGTACGTCTTTTTCAGTAATCATTGTTGAATGATGATAATGCATTTGGCTGCCGCATTTGACACCTCTGCTCTATACCATACTAATAAATGATTGTGGTCTAAAACCAGGTTTTAAGTTTTATTGTCCAACCCCTGTAGATGACTTATTTTCTAGCGATGATTTCTGTCACGAGGACATAATGCAGTGTTGTGCTGGCAGCCATCCCAACTAATAAAAATAAGATTTAAGATTAAAATAGTACATTATAGTAGTAAAATAAATACAATTATTGTGGTTTAAGGACAAGTTTGGTACCTGCATTAAGGTTAATTTCAAAAGGTACTTGTCATTTTCAGACTAAAAAACATTCTAAAAAGATGTTCTAATTCAGTGAATATGACTGGATATTTAAACAGAAAATAATAATGAAATTAATTATTCTTTCAACTAGCAGTTTTTGAGTATGACTAAAATTCAAGGCAGTGAAGGAGGGTAACTGATAAGTGATGGCTGATGGTGGAGAGCTTGCAGGCCTGGCTTCGGTGGAGAAGCAGCAAACAACTGTGGCAGGAAATGTGACTTAACAAACAATCAAGTTTTGAGGAGGTATTTCACAGAGAAGCCCATGCTGGACCTGGGTACAGATATCAACAGAGGAAGCCAGAGACACAAGGAGTATTAATTCTAAACAAAACAGATTTCTGCACTTTCTCACAAAATTCAGAGGACTTGACTCTACCAATTCAATTCAATTTTATTTATATAGCACCAATTAATGAAAGGCAAGGCACTTTACAAAGTCAAATTCAATCATATTATACAGATTGGATCAGATTATACAGATTGCTTAAAAAAAATTCTATATAAGGGAACCAGTTGTTTGCCAGTTGAAGTCCCAACAAGCAGCATTTCCTCCTGGAGAAGCGTAGAGCCTCAGGGAGAGTCCTCTACATTGTCCATGGCTTTGCAGCAATCCCTCATACTGAGCAAGCATGAAGCGACAGCGGAAATAAAAACTCCCCATTAACAGGAAGGAAAACCTCCAGCAGAACCAGGCTCAGTATGTACGGTCATCTGCCTCGACCGACTGGGGTTTAGAGAAGACAGAGCAGAGACACATCAAGAAAGACAAAAAAGCACAGAAGCACACATCGATCCAGTAATCTGTTCTACATTTGATGGTAATAGCGGGTGATCTGTATTTCCTGGATGATGTCACAGCTAACAGAACGCCAGACCAGGTGTACCTGCTATGAAAAAAAAGAGAGAGCAAAAACTTAAAAGCTGAAAAAATGGAGCGAGTAGGCTGAAGTTGTTCGGTCTTTTTTACATAATTTTGACTTTGGGATTGTTGCCGCTCTGAGGTGATTTGCGAAAAATCTATGACCTACAGCATTGAGGCTTACATTTCCTGAATCCAGACAGAAATACCTACGTTTTGATGTATAAGTTGTGCATGTAGAGTGAAAATTGAGCGAGTAGGCTAAAGTTGTTTGTTGTTTTTTTAGACAATTTTGTCACCAGGGTAAGTGAAAATGGCGTGATGAAAAAAATCTATAAGTCCTACACCAATGAGGTTTACATTTTCTGAATCCAGACAAAAAGACCTACGTTTTGATGTATAATTTGTCTACGTAGAAGTAAAATTTGTCTACGTAAAAGATTCACGTTTTGAATGGTGAACGGTGATAAAAGCACCTTGGTCCGAGGGAAAGGAGGGGGGAGAGGAGCAAGCGCTGAGGCACAGAAATGGTGCATGTAGTTAAAAAAATGCTGAATTAATAAAAACGAAACTTATAAACAGAGATAGCGTTTTAAGCTGCATCTGGTCAGCAGAACTGTTTTATGATCCAGAGTGCAGCCATGTCGGCTGATTCTGAATGAAGGCTTCATCTGGCAGCAGCCCCCTCCCCTCCTGCATACGCAGTACAGGACCGTACCAGCTGACTTTCACCACTGTTAAGACTAAAATTATTCATAACTCTGATCGGTCTTCCTGCTGCTCTGTTAACACGAACTGCAGCAGGAATGACTGATGGCCACAAGCTGTGAAAGAAGCCGAAACAGCTCAGCCGAAGGCGGAGTTTTGTCGTCCGCTGCCCAGATGGGCTTTGTGATTTTTATGCATGAAAAATGCCATGTTTGCGTGAGAAATGCCATGTGTTGCGTGTGACCGTGTGAAGTCAGTGAAATGCGTGTGTCACATGGTCAATGCGTGAGAGTTGAGAGCACTGGTATGGTATAGGGCAGGGGTGTCAAACGCGGCGGCCAAATGCATTATCATCATTCAACAATGATTACTGAAAAAAACGTACTTCGTTCAATTGAAAACATGCAGTTCCTATATTGTCCACGAGTGGTGCTGTGTATTATTCAGAGCCGACAATTACCAGTACTCTTTCAGTTCCGGGTCAGAGGTGAACTCCTCCATCTTGTTTGCTGCTAGTGCTAGTAAGAGCTAGTGCTGCCGTTTTTCCACCTTCTTGGTGGTGTGCTGACATTACCCTGGACCCCGTGGCTCTTGATGAATCACAAACACTTGCTGTCTTGGTCACAGATGCAAGGCAAGGGAAAAGTTACTGAAGGATATTGTTGAATCAAGTCCAATTAATCCAGACAAAGGATTCCATTGGGTTTTTTCCTTACAACCACTCGACGGTGAGTCGTTTATTTTATGTTGGTTTTATATTATGGTATAAATGCGGTGGCTAGGCTACACGCCCGCTTAAAATCTATGTATTGGCATCTTAAAAATGGTCTTATAGCTTAAAAGATCGTTCTATTTTTGTTGATTTTGTGGCCGAATACAAGATATGTTCTCAAAGCGTTAAATAAGCCCTTTGATTTTTCAAAATTGTGTTTTTTAAGGATCATTTTAAGTTAGTTTTCATTAAATTTGTCAATGGCCTATGGAAGTCTGGAAGGATGGCAGTCAACCCTAAGAGCAGCACTGAGCTTCAGATGTGGAACATTGATTTTAAATAATTTCTTAATATTTTATCTGTTTGATGTATGTTGTCATGCAGGACGGTGTTTTTAAGTCCCAAAAACTGTGAATAAATGTTTTTCAACATCTTACAATCACTGTGACCAGTTCCTATGAATAATGCACTTAAATAAATGTTTAACTGAGTAAAAGTATTGTTGAAATTGCAAATACTTTTCTTAAACTCTGAGGTTATTCATAATGTTGTGTAAATGGAAATTTGTTTATTATAAAAATCAACAACAAGTCCACTTTTATTAGTTAGGCACTCGCCTATGCATTGAAAATGCATGGCGGAGGCCTTATGCTATGCACCTAATAAGGGTTTCTTTATTATTAGGCGCCCGCCTATGCATTGAAATCATTAGCCAGATTAATTTATTCAGCATATATCTTAAATATACCAAATACAATATTTCATTTCCCTTTGGCTTTAAAAAACGATTTTTTCATTTAAATCAATAGCCAGATTAATTTATCCAGCATATATCTTAAATATACCAAATACAATATTTCATTTCCCTTTGGCTTTAAAAAACGATTTATTTTCATTTAAATCAATAGCCAGATTAATTTATCCAGCATATATCTTAAATATACCAAATAGTACAATAAAACAATCAAATTCATCACAATCTCTTTAATCTTACATATGAAAAGTTATCCCTCGAGCCCTGACGTCAATAGTCCGTGGATTTAAACAAAAATACGCCGCACAGTGCCGGGGTATCGTTAGTGTGTTCAGCTTGAATCAGCAGGTTAGGGTAGCGGGTCGACCGCCCCAAGATGGCGGCCGTATTCAAATTCATCACAATCTCTTTAATCTTACATATGAAAAGTTATCCCTCGAGCCCTGACGTCAATAGTCCGTCAATTTAAACAAAAATACGCCGCACAGTGCCGGGGTATGGTTAGTGTGTTCAGCTTGAATCAGCAGGTTAGGGTAGCAGGTGGACCGCCCCAAGATGGCGCCGTAATTCGAGGGGCGCTGTGTATTATTCAGAGCAGACAAGCAGTACTCTTTGAGTTCCGGGTCAGAGGTGAACTCCTCCATCTTGTGGCTTGCTGTAAAGTCCCTTAAATGAAAGTTGCGCCAACTCAGCGAGTGGCGCCATTTTGGGTCTAAACTTGCCACAGGCAGGCGCTTTAACACTGTTATGTTATGCGCGTTTCGCACCTTCTAATACCCTTCAGGCAGGTTTTTCTGAATAAAACACAACTGAGTGTTGATGATCACCTACTAGGCATCCATAAAAGCTGATATTACATTTTAATAAGACTTGAGAGAGACATTTTTAAGTGAACTGTATACTTCTCTTTTACTGTCTTGAAGTCCAGAATTGGTCCCATAGGACAAAAATCAGACACACATTATGCTACAGCACAATGAAATAAAGCAAGAAGTCCAGAAGAAAATTTCACATAAAAAATCGGACGGTCGGTGAAAATCAAACATGTTTGAAATTCAGTGGCCGTCGTGAGGTTTTCGTGAGCGCATCCTGCTGTTCAAGCAGAGCTATGAGGGAGCGCCCTCCCCTCCTCTCCGTCCGCGCCAAGGGAGGGAGGGGAGCAGGCATCCCCAAAGCGACCTTCGCCCGGCCCGGGACCCGCGGGGACCGGACGTCGGCTCGCGGGGCGGGGGGAGGGCAAGCGCTCCGGTCCGCGCGATGCGCTGACCGCCTGTTTCGGCACGCCTCCGCTCGCGGGGCGGGCCGGGCGACCTGCCGTGCCGCGCGGCCGCCGGTGCGGTGCGTGAGCTGGGCTCGACCCCCTGCTCTGGGTCCCTGTCACCCACCGTCGCTCGCCTGCCTCTGCCACCACAGCGAGCGGTCCCAGAGGGAGCACGCAGTCCGGTGGCGTCCAAGCGCCGCGCCGCGCCGCACAGATCGTGAGCGGTGAACTTTTTAAACCCCGCGGTTCCATCGTACAGTTTGAGATGTATATTAGTACCACCACTGAAAAACTCCTACAGTGTATGCCCGGCTTAGCGGTTGAGGACTGGCGGGGAGAGACAAGCTTTGCGCGTTTTTTTTTTTGTTTTTTTATATTGGCGAGGCGGCCGCCAAACTTAGCGCTGCGGGAAACCCTGACTTCAGAAAAAAAAGCCCACATACCTCACACAAGCGAGAGTTTGTTGTAGGTCTCCAAGTTTTGTTCGTCTCTTGGTCCAAGCGACTGACTCGTTGATCCACAATAAACACCGCTCTTCATCGCTTGGAAAACGGAACATCCGCGTCCCTTTATCAGTGCTGTTGCTGCAGCCGTGGGCACAACACCCTGGCATGGTGGCTTATTTTCGAAATAAAGAAATACTCGAAATAATCAGAAAAAATAAAAGAAAAATAAAAGAAATCGGTCGCTCGCAGTGTTGTAAACGCGCTGAGCTTAGCCGAGCCTAGACCCAAAATGGCCGCATGAGATCACGTGACCCGAAAAAAATGGAACGCCCATGTCGCAACTTTCTTTTAAGGGACTTTAGCTTGCTGTGCTGTGCTGTGCTGCCGTTTTTCCTAAATTACTGAAGGATATTGTTGAATGAAGTCCAATTTACCCAGACGAAGGGTGTTCCATTGGGTGTTTTCCTTGCAACTACGTGACGGTGAGTCGTTTATTTAATGTCGGTTTTATATTATGGTAGAAATGCGGTGGCTAGGCTACACGGCACTGAGGGATGGAAGAGCTGCGTGAAGCTGACACCCCACCCACAGAAAAAACTCCGTTAAATAGACGGAATGGTTAGTGCTTCGCTTGTGCAGGTTTGTGCCGTTAAAATTACCGTTTGTGCTGTTTTGGTTTTGAAGATATTAAAGAATATTTGTTAAGGTCATCCAGAATTCACCATCTCCCCATTTTGCTTCGAATCCGATCAAACTGGGCTACTTTTTTTAGTGCTTCGTTTGTGCAGGTTTGTGCCGTTAAAATTATCGTTTGTGCTGCTTTGGTTTCGGAGATATTATGAATTTTAATTTCAACCGATGACGTCATCCCAGCCCGCCGCTTCAAAATAAAGTGCTACGGTAAATCATATGTCATTGCAGTCACTGGAAAAAACGTAAGTCTTTTTAATATATTTCTACTGATAAATCAGTAACATTACTATGAAGTTGTGTCATCTACCGAGCCCCCCCCCACAGCATTCTTATAAAATGATTTATATATTCCTGCTTATTGGCAAAGATCTCTTGGGACACATGTTTTTGTTTGTTTTTTTAGTTTCCTGACTGAGGGGAGAGGCTGAAACAGTCTCTGTGCAGGATGGCTGGCGTCCTTAATGATGTTCCTCATTTGTGTAAAAAGATGTGGTCAGATCTACCTTTTGGTCTCAACACTTTTCTCAAGAAAGCAGTTATTAATTTTATATTTTTCTTTTATCATGAGAGTTGTTTGAGCTGCTATTGTAAAATGTGTGTTATATTGTTTTGTACTTTATTCCTGAATAAATATTGCGATTTATTTTGTCTCATTTAAAGAACTTTACTTTAGATAGCAATGTCAAGTGACATTGCCAAAAAAGGCATTTCATTTATTAGAATGTTCAACTGTTTTCATAAAGTCTATTTTTCCTAATCAGAAGGGTTTATTCTTCTTCGAGAGTATAATGTTTATAACATTTTCAAACAATAACTTGGTTATAGTTGATCTTAGTAGTCATAGTTCATTACTCCTCTGAATTAATTAGAATAGCAAACCTTTATTGCTCTACAATAGGGAGATTTGGGGGTGTCTGCACCTAACAAAAGGGCAATTAAAGTATACAGGCTTATATAACGCAGAAAACATACCCAAACTAAAATCAATAACAGAAAAACTGCAAAAAATAAATCACACTGGTCAGCCTATAAAGTATAAAAACATTAAAATTCATAATATCTCCGAAACCATAGTAGCACAAACGTTAATTTTAACAGCACAAAGATGCACAAACACAGCACTAAAGAAGTTGACCACTCTGGTTTGCTTTGGCTCCAGCTCAGCACCAGCAAAGGAATAACAATGTAGCGCTTTATTTTGCAGCGGCGACCTGTGGTGACGTCACCGGCCGGAATTAAAACTTATATTATCTGCGACACCAAAGCAGCATAAACGCTAATTTTAACGGCACAAATTTGCACAAACGAAGCACTAAAGAAGTTGACCAGCTTGGTTGGATTCAAAGCAAAATGATGGGATGGTGAACTCTAGATGAACTTAACAAATATTCTTTAATATCTTCAAAACCAAAACAGCTCAAACGTTAATTTTAACGGCACAAATGTGCACAAACCAAGCACTAACCATTCCGTCTATTTAACTGAGTTTTTTCTGTGAGTGGGGTGTCAGCATCTGACACATGGCCTTTGGTGAGCTTTGGTGACATTAAGTATTGGCACCCTTTTTGAGGAACTTCCCAGTACAGGATTTGGACCAAACTAACAGAATACAATCACCCGGTGATACTGGACACAACCATAGACATATATAAAGAGTAGACCCCGCATCGACCGCTCTCGCCTATAGGCGCTGACGAGATTTAGGGGCGCCCTCTTGGGGCGGTCGACAACTCCGCTCAGTCTAATGTGTTAACCAGGTGCAGAATCAATTTTAATCAACTATAACTCGTTTAATGTTGAACTAATTTTCACATTTGTTTAGCTTAAAACTTTAAAACTATAGCTATTATAACAAATGGTCCAGTGCGTTTAAATAATCTTAGTGGGGTTAAAAGTAATAGAATATTCTGACATGATGTATGTATGTTTCTAAACACAGCCACGCACACATTTTTTATAATTTTTTTATTGCTATATAAACAAACACATTTGTACATGTACATATGTACATATACTTCCCAAAAAGAACCCGTGATGGGCGAAATCTGTAAAGTAGTAACCTTTATTTTTTTTACAATTATTATATACAATTAAATCCACTATAGTATATTGAAACCATAGAACAAAACCTTTTTACCGGCCCAAGCATTTGTTTAACAAATGAAAGTACTATATAAACGTTTTTTTTTTATTATTATTTACAAATAAGCTGTGAAATAATAATTTTAATCAATACGAACTGAAGGCTTCAAATTGCGGAGATCAGCGTGGCCCACCGCGACCCGAGTCATTGGATTAGAACGGGAGAAAATTAAAAATTATTATAAAAAAAAATACAAAGTACAGTAGGACAAATAGTGACTCGTGTGTATTTCACTGCTCTTTTGACTGAGGCGCTGCATCCGTGACTCCGCTCTGTAGCGTTTTTTTCTTCTAAAGCCCGCGGTGCAGGTGAGTTTTTTTTTTTCGGGAGAAGAACACATTTTTATCGGTAGTTGTCACTCTTTTTTCAAAAAAGATTCTTATAAACCGACACGCCACCTGATGAGAACTGTAATGAACGGCTCATCAATGCAAATCCGTGAAGCAGCAAGACCGTGAAAGGTGAACCGCAATATAGCGAGGGTTCACTATATATATATATATATATATATATATATATATATATATATATATATATATATATATATATATATATATGCCGTTTATTCACTAATGTCTAACAACAACTTTGTATCTCCTAGTATTAGAAAACTTACATTCTGATCAAAAATATAAACAATGTCTTTTCATCTTGCTTGTGAAAAGTTATCCCTCGAGCCCTGACATAAATAATCCCTCGATTTAAACAAAAATGAGCCGCACAGTGCTGAGGGATCATTAGTGTCAGCTTGAATCCGCAGGATTAGGTATCAAGTCGACCGCCCCAAGGTGGCGCCCGTAATTCCTGCGCAGCGACAGTCAATGCGGGGTCTACTCTTATATTATGTCTATGGACACAACCATGTTAGCGGCTAACGCTTAGCATGTTGCTAACCGGAAGTAGCTCTAGGAAGGTCTCACCAACTTCTGCTTCACAGAGTTTGTACTTCCTTTAGTAGTTTGTAATGCCTTTAACATTTTTATTCACATATTTCATTTTTTCATGTTACATTGAAGTATTTAATCATGTTTTAATAACACCAATTTTCCATGCTGCTTGGATGCAGACCATCTCCTGTCGGCTGGTTTTGACAAAGACAAATCCTTTTCACACTCAGAAGATTTGATTTAAAATCCCGAAGTGATAAAAGCCTACGACCAAGGAACTCTGAAGCTTTGCCTTTGACGGTTACGCGCACCACCAGGCAGGCGCCTTCTTCAACTTCTTCAGAAGTTGAACGTTTCTAGTTGTTTTTTATTCTTCTGTCACCGTTAATACAGCCCGAACCGTAGGCTGTACCCCCACAAACTATATATCAAAACGTGCGTCTCGACGCCGCGAATTGTGCTATTTGTACTTGACGCCATTTAAAGTTACCGTGGTAACAAAATTAACCAAAAACCACTTCTCAAACCCACTTCCTAGACACAGTTGACCTCTCAAAAATGCAGAGCTCAGCATGGCACTTTTTTTTGGTACAGTGGTTTAGGTGTTGGGCTGGTGCACCAAAGGTCGCAGGTTCGCAACCCGCTGGGGGTACCGAATATTTTTTTCTTTTTTACAAGTAACAAATAAATAATTTGAACAACTGATGTAAATGAATGAATGATGAAAAATTGCAACAGCAAGAACTACCCCCCCGGCAAATATAGCACCACTCACCTGTGGGAAATGGCACTACACACCATTTTTGTCAAATGTTGAGTTCTGGGCCCAGATTTGGTGAGGCTTAGTTGCTAAAGGAGGCCGATCTGACACATGGCCTTTGGTGAGCTTTGGTGACATTAAGTATTGGCACCCTTTTTGCGGAACTTCCCAGTACAGGATTTGGACCAAACTAACAGAGTACAATCACCCGGTGATACTGGACACAACCATGTTAGCGGCTAACGCTTAGCATGTTGCTAACCGGAAGTAGCTCTAGGAAGGTCTCACCAACTTCTGCTTCACAGTTTGTACTTCCTTTAGTAGTTTGTAATGCCTTTAAGATTTTTATTCACATATTTCATTGTTTCATGCTACATTGAAGTATTTAATCATGTTTTATTAACACCAATTTTCCATGCTGCTTGGATGCAGACCTTCTCCTGTCGGCTGGTTTTGACGAAGACAAATCCTTTTCACACTCAGAAGAGTTGATTTAAAATCCCCAAGTGATAAAAGCCTACGATCAAGGAACTCGGAAGCTTTGCCTTTGACGGTTACTCGCACCACCAGGCGGGCGCCTTCTTCAACTTCTTCAGAAGTTGAACGATTCTAGTTCTATTTAATCTTGCAATGAGTTTACATGTGTGGCCCCCCTGAGATCAGATTAAGCTGAATGCGACCCCTAGACCAAAATGAGTTTGACACCCCTGGTATAGGGCCTTCTTTTGCGGCCAATACAGAGTCAATTCATCTTGGGAATGACATATACAAGTCCTGAACAGTGGTCAGAAGGATTTTAAGCCATTCTTCTTGCAGGATAGTGGCCAGGTCACGACGTGATGCTGGTGGAGGAAAATGTTTCCTGACTCGCTCCTCCAAAACACCCCAAAGTGGCTCAATAATATTTAGATCTGGTGACTGTGCAGGCCATGGGAGATGTTCAACTTCACTTTCATGTTCATCAAACTGGTGATTGGTTCATCAAACCAATCCCCAGTCTTGCTGTATGTATTGGTGCATTGTCATCCTGATACACGGCACCTCCTTCAGGATAAAATGTTTGAACCATTGGATGCTCATGGTCCTCCAGAATGGTTCGGTAGTCCTTGCCAGTGACGGGCCCATCTAGCACAAGTATGGGGCCAAGGGAATGCCATGATATGGCAGCCCAAACCATCACTGATCCACCCCCATGCCTCACTCTGGGCATGCAACAGTCTGGGGGGCTTCTCCACACCATAACTCTCCCGGATGTGGGGAAAACAGTAAAGGTGGACTCATCAGAGAACAATACATGTTTCACATTGTCCACAGCCCAAGATTTGCACCATTGAAACCGACGTTTGACATTGGCACGAATGACCAAAGGTTTGGCTATAGCAGCCCGGCCGTGTATATTGACCCTGTGGAGCTCCCGACGGACAGTTTTGGTGGAAACAGGAGAGTTGAAGTGCACATTTAATTCAGCCGTGATTTGGGGAGTCGTGGTTTTATATTTTTTGGATACAATCTGGGTTAGCACCCGAACATCCCTTTCAGACAGCTTCCTTGTGTGTCCACAGTTAATCCTATTGGATGTGGTTCGTCCTTCTTGGTGGTGTGCTGACATTACCCTGGACCCCGTGGCTCTTGATACATCACAAACACTTGCTGTCTTGGTCACAGATGGAAGGCAAGGGAAATTTGAAGCTGAAGCTATGTGCTAACTTTTGATCTCTCCTCTATTGGTCCAAATATTATTACTTCAGTTTTGTTTTAATTCAATTGAAGAAATTTTTGACACATCCAGCAAGATGTGCACCAACAAGTTGTCCTCCTTTGAACTCACCCATGTCACCCATAATGTTGTGTGCATTGCAATATTTTGAGCAAAACTGTGCTCTTACCCTGCTAATTGGACCTTCACACTCTGCTCTTATTGGTTCAATGTGCAATTAATGAAGACTGGCCACCAGGCTGGTCCAATTTAATCATGAAACCTATCTCTATCTATCTATCTATCTATCTATCTATCTATCTATCTATCTATCTATCTATCTATCTATCTATCTATCTATCTATCTATCTATCTATCTATCTATCTATCTATCTATCGTGGTGTGTGTATATATATATATGTGTATATATATATGTAATATATATATCTATATAGAGAGAGATATTGTAGAGAGATAGAGTAGAAGAGATATATATATGAGTGTAGAGTATACTAGATAATAGAGAGGATAGATATAATAGAGAGAGTTATCTATATATATATATTATATATATCTGTATGATTATATATCTTATTATGTATATGTATATATGTATATATATTTATTATCTATAGTCTATGTATATATATATATATATATATATGTATGTATGTATATATGTGTGTATATATATATATATACACACACACACCCCCCACGTGGTCAATCCCCAGTTAACTGTATCAACATATACCTTTTTCCTTACTTTTTTCAAATATAATTGGACTAGCGGCTTTTAAGTTCTTTAAGAGAATTTTGGAGCTATCGAAACCATAAATCCAATGGCTGGGAGCTTTTGGAACCACTTATGATGGTCACTGGACTTCAAACCTAAGCCAACTCATACGCGCTCCTTTTTCTAAAAGGCAGCTTTTTTATTACCACGAAAACGAAGAATTTTACGTTCATCTTTGCGCAATAACGGGCTCTAAACCCGCATTTCTAGGCTACATAATATTTTAGAGGTACGTGTCTGACCTCTGGCACATGAAAAACCCTATGAAGCCATGCGTAACCACATGCATGTTTGTCAGAATGGCAGCTTTAATGTTAAACACAGAGGAAGACGCATCTTCCTCCGTGCCTAACAAGGGAACTCTAAACCCACATTCTCAAGGTTTACAGTATTTTCAGAGACCTGGCCAAGGTCCCCCGGACTTATCACCGTTGTAACCGCACCCAAATCACATTTTACCCGACACGTTTGCAAACAATTATCCTGAAACATTTCTCTGCCTTTAAAGTTACAAAAAAAATCTGCTTCTATAGGATCTGACATTACAGCTTCAAGAGATTTAATAAAAATAAGAAAATCTTACCTTATTTTGTCGCTGCGCAGCTGCTGTGATGCCATCTCCCCTGCAGACTCAAAAATGCAAAACAAACCCCACTCAGACCGAGGTTTCGGCACCATCTGCTCAGGTATTGACCTGTTCTCGGCCTCCCTTGGTTCTTTTATCTGATAATGTGGTGTTTGCATTGTAGACTTCTGTAGTACCTCTTCAAACCGTAACTATATTTTACCATATTTAATCTAAAAGGCAGAGGAATGGTTTTGACTGGCTCCTGATCGAACATGACGCAACGGCAATGAATGTGGCAAGAGCCCCGACTGATCATTTCTTAAGCATTATAAAGAAGTCTAGGTACACACCCATGCAAGGACTGTACGCTTCCTAACATGTCATCAGTAAAATAATGTGTCACCACTTGGGTGCTATCTGATGACCTTGTGTCCCAGCCTTGTTTCCCAGACTGTCTAGGTGTGCATGCTGCTCCCAGGACTGATGTTCCACTCGTTCATCCCATTGCTACATTCTCCTCATACGCCGCATTTCTAACACTTTCATAAATACTTTTTTGTTATTTTTTTTCTTGCAAAGATGAAACCACATGTACACTGTCCTGTTTTCTGGGAGATGCCTTCTTGGTTAAATCAAAATAAGTTGTAGTGGAAATCCCACATGGTGGTAACTAATTTAGGGCTTAACCCACCTATCATGTTTCATTGATACCCCAAATCCAGTGATAAATTAGTCCTTAACCTCGCCGTGGCTCCCTTTTGTGGCTAACCCTCCACAAAGTGCTCTTTGTGGAGGGTTGGCTTTCCCACCCAGACATCTTTGGCTTGTACCGTATAATGTGTCTGTTTTTAAGGAAACGCGCGCCTCTTGGTCTGATCTTGGGTAAACGTTTTCATGGTTCTACCATTAAAGCCTGTTGCTTTTCTCCTTCTGCAGGTCACTATCTCAAGACCGCAACAGTCCCTCCCTCTGGACGGACGCCCTGTCTCAGCACAAACATAAAGAGTTGGCCAACTACTGCAGCCTCCTGCAGGAGCACTACCACCAGAGTTATGTTAGAGGTGAGCCCCGCTCAGAAGCATGCACTGGGATGTGTTCTCAGAAACCTTCGACATTTATCGCCTCGTCAGTGGCTCGTCTAATCTGTGAACTTTTAACGTTGGGTAAGGCAGATTGAGTCCCACAGTACCACCCGCGGTGATGTTTCCATTAGGTATCAGTAGCTCCAGAGTGGAACAAAAATATTGTGAAATCAGAATAACAAAGTAATAATTTCTCATTGGTACATAGTTGCTGCAGTTAACATATACTCCAAAGCTTGGTTCAGATATCTAAGTGTAACAGAGTTAATATGATTGGAGCGGATTCCCACATCTTCTGTCGGCATCTTAATGTGAAGGAGTCAGGAAAAATAGAGGTAGCAGATGTAGATATAAAGCAGGGTTTTACAATATTAGTTTCATAATTTGTGATCTTTTTCACAACTATGACCCTGTATCACTTGTCTAGTCATTCCTGCCTCCATATATATATATATATATATATATATATATATATATATAAATATATAAATGGAGCGTGTACCAAATGATAATTTTCCTCTTGGATTATTAAAGTATGTCTGATTCTTAAACCAAGATGGAACAACGGGAATCAGTGGTAACCGACCCCAGACCCTCTCCTCTGAACAAGGAAAGTGACTGGATCACCGAGCACCTATACTTTTGCCAAATGTTGTAATGAAGCTGGTTTATGAGCATCTTGTTGAATGTGACAGATGTTAGACTTCAAAGCAGCCAGGCCCATGAACGTGTCCCATGTTGGACAGCCTGACGTTACTTCAACCTAAGATTGACACGTGTCCCTTTAAAGTACCCATGTATGCACCTTGTCTTTCAGGTGTGTACCGCAGCCTGCAACAGTCCTACAGCATAAGTTCCCAGGACATCCTCATGGCAATGGACTATTGTGAAGAGTCGCTGCAGGAGATCGACATCACAGCGTTCCTACAGACCCTCTGTGGCCACATCCGAGTCTTTAGGGAGAGTGGCAAGGCTCAGAGACAGGAAGGAGGTCCAAAACCTTTAAGAAGACCTGCTACCTTTAATATTGGTGAGGTCCAGGAGGAGCAAGCAGAGGCCAGGCCTGTCTTGGTCAACTCATGCAGGTGAGCTCAGCCACTTTGAATAGATGGGGAAAATAAATGGCCAATGTTTTTGAAACTTTGTCCTCCTTGTTAAATAATTAAAGGGGATGTCCGGTCAACAAGGAAAAATCAGGGGACCATTAGCTATAACTAAAACTAATACATTTGTGGTTATTTAATGAACTTATCTTTAATCAATAAGAAAATAAAAACATAAATTGTCATCTGGATCACTGTGTATGGGGGCGGCCATTACTGCCCATATTTGGGCAGTAAGGGCCGTCTGACATCACATCCTGCGATATGGAAAAGCGGAGCGGCGACAGCGTTTCTCTGCTCTTTCCAAGCAAAGTCAATAGGAGCCGTTCTACACAGCTGCGATCATCAACAATTTTTTCGGATTTCCAGAGGACTTCACCTCTGACATTCGCAGAGCTATTGTTACAGCAACAATGCCCACGTGCATGGCCATTGGATGTTCCAACACAACTGGTAAAAGTGGAAAAAACATTGCTTATTTCAACTTTCTGATTCATGAGCCACCGGGCTTGTCGCTGGATTGCCAACTTGAAGAGAGCGGATTTGCCATCTAACTTCTGGCCAGAGAGAAAACATGTCATATGCAGTGACCATTTCGAAGAAGAATGTTTTGAACATGACACGAGAGCGAGGATTTTCGGTAAGTTATTTTTAAATTTTTAATTTTTAATTTAGAATTTGCGGGGATGGTTACCGACCAGAGGGGTGGAGGGATCTCATGTGCTGGAACGCTTTTATATTTTAATATTTATACAATAATGACCACCTGCCCTATTTACTATGGGGCAAATATAACTCAAGTCACTTCAGCGCGATCTCTCCTCCGCTGCAGCGCCTGCAAAGCCGTGCTGCGGCAAAGCGCACACACACACACCCCCTTCTGGAGACCAACATTATTTTTTTTAGAGGGGACGGCATTGGGCGAAAGCCGTACTTTTTCTTTTTTTTTCTTTTTTTACCTCGGAGTGGCCATCGCTCTGTTAGTACTATCTTTGATGTGTCAATCAAACAATCAACCAATCAAATCAACGACTGAAGACAACATGCTAGCCAATTACAGCTGGAGAGGGGCGGGTCGCTTGGTCATACAAATAGAGAGAAGCCGGCGCAGCTCGGCTGTGGTGACCATAGACATAATATAGGAGTAGACCCCGCATTGACTGTCGCGGCACAGGAATTACGGCCGCCATTTTGGGGCGGTCGACCTGCTACCCTAACCTGCTGATTCAAGCTGAACACACTAATGATACCTCAGCACTGTGCGGCTTATTTTTGTTTGAATCGACGGACTATTGACGTCTGTGCTCGAGGGATAACTTTTCACAAGTAAGATTAAAAGATATTGTTTATATTATAATGTGATTTTTCTAATATTAGGTAGAGAGATACAGGTCTACACGTCCAAGTTTTTGTGACTTAGTCTGTCCAAAATTGCATCTACTCCGTGAAGGCATCAGAGCTTAGACATTGGTGAATTATATATATATATATATATATATATATATATATATATATATATATATATATATATATCCATCCATCCATTTTCCAAACCGCTTAATCCCTCATGGTGCCTATCTCCAGTGTTCACTGGGCGAGAGGCGGGGTACACCCTGGACAGGTCGCCAGTCTGTCACAGGGCAACACAGAGAGACAAACAGGACAAACAACCATTCACACCTAAGGACAATTTGGAGAAGCCAATTAACCTAACAGTCATGTTTTTGGACTGTGGGAGGAAGCCGGAGTACCCGAAGAGAACCCACGCATGCACAGGGAGAACATGCAAACTCCATGCAGAAAGACCCAGGGGTGTAGTCGAACCCAGGACCTTCTTGCTGCAAGGCAACAGCGCTACCTACTGCGCCACTGTGCAGCCCTATAAATATATATTCATTTATATATATATATATATATATATATATATATATATATTATATATATATTTACTTATATATATTAGTGCTGTCAAACGATTAAAAATTTTAATCGCGATTAATCGCATAATGTCGATAGTTAACTCAAGATTAATCGCATATTTTATCCTTTTATTTCTTAAATAAATTTGAAATTTGAAACGTCAGCATTAAAGTGAACACTGGAGTAAATATCGACGCTAGGAGGGTTAGCTAGACAGCTAGCAGCACAAGGAGCAGAACTAAGCAGTAAAACTGCCAAACTGAAGAAACTTGGGTTACTTCAGGTAGAAGGGAACTCTGCTGCCCCAGCTGCTGTAATTACAGAACCTCTTCTAGTTTGAATTTTTATTTCAGTCAGTGTTCAGCCTGACACCAGTGCTCATGTTTATGTATGCTAATGCTAATGCTTAGTTTCCATCCCAAACCAACATAAAACCTGCCCAACTAAAAAGAAAAAAACAAGCCCAAATCTCAAACTCTCTTATGTTAAAAGTGCAGAAGTATGAAACACATGAGAACATGCCACAATGTACACAAAATGTACAATCAGTCAACCAAATAACACACAAGATCACTTTAACAATCATAATATATCAACCGGAAAAAAACAAAAAGTAAACTTTTATCAATAGCTTCCCAACATGATTAATAAATCTACCTTAAGATAAACGTAATTTCTCTTACAGAGTGTTGCTCAATCAAACATTTCTCTTTCACACAGCCATGAAATATTTTTAAGTTGATCAGTAGAGCTCAACCCTTCTTGGGGCGTTTACATTGACCAATACAATTTCATAGTGACACTTGATTAACCATAATTCTTTTCTTGTTTTATTATAACAATCAATATTATTCATTATAACCACTAATACATTGTTGATGTCAGATTCGGCTCAATTAAAAAATAAATTGACCAGTAAAATGAGTTCAATGAGATGGCATTTTATAAAAAGGGTTTTAGTTTTCTTCCAGACATAGACAACTATCCTGATCTACCATCAGGATCAACATTCAAGCAGGAAATGAAGTTGTGGAACACAAAGTGGTCATCATCAGTGGAAAAACCCAACTCTCTCCCTGAAATTCTAAGGATAACAAATATGAAGTGCTACCCAAACATTTCTATGATTCTTCACCTTCTGCCAACTCGGGCCTTAAAGCAGTGAAAACTTTGCTAAGGTCGACTATGGGACAGGGCAGGTTTGTGGCTTTGCTACCTATGTATGTCCTCAAGGACATTCATTTAGACATCAACAAAATCATACATATTTGCCCAGAAGCATCCAAGAGGGTTGACATTTGTACACCCATTATCATCATCATCATAAAGTTGAAGGTGTTGTAGAAGAGAACAATATTCTTTGTCAAGTCTTACTGTTCTATTATAGGCTTATGGCTTAACTTCACCATACATGTTCATTGGTTTAACTTACTTTAAAGTTCTTTTTCTCTCAACATAGTTTATCTCGTTAAAATATATTCAAAACTCCTTTATCACTTGAACCATAACAAACTGTTCTAAGTCCTTGGGTCTTTTTAAGTCATTTTTTTAATATAGTTTATCTGGATGAAATAAATTGTTAAAATACATGTATATTAAAATACCCTTTATCACTTGAACCATACCAAACCATTCTTAAGTCCTTGGGTCTTTTTATTTCATTTTACTAAATAAATAAATAAAAGAAAATCTTTGTTTGATTAATTGTTGATAAGGATAATTTTTTCTTCAAACTACCTTTTAACCTTGTGCATGCCGTAAAAACCCAGAAATTTTGTCTTAAAAATCCTTTTTCAATTACAATAATGTTATCTTGCTAATTCCACTTATGTTCATCCATTAAAATGATTATCACTTCAAAAACCCTTAGATGAACAATTAGGGTAGTGTGAAAGAGTAAAGATGGCATTCTTTGGTCGTTTAGCCTCACATTATCTTGACATGACTCTTTGGTGCGCTTCCCCCTTTCAAAAATCCTGGATCCGCCCCTGAATAGCAGTCCATTTTCAGTTCACAGGTAGGATCCACCACATTTTTCTTGAAAAGCTCCTGCCATTTCAAAAGAGCTCCCAAGGTTCTCTGGGTCTTTGGAACAGAAACAGGCCCACAGCCTCTTTAACTCTGCATCATACCTAGCTAGCAGCGATTGAGGTTTCCTTCCACTTGTTATAATGTATATTTCACAGCAAACACATGTTGGATGTGTGGACTGAATCACTCAATCTTAAGCCCAGGACACACAAACTTGGTTGTTCACAAAGTCCTATATCCAAACTGTCATGGTGCAGTTTTGGCCTGCCTGTCAGGAACTTTCCAGCACCTTCCTCCTCCTGTCCAGCTCCAACTCTACTCTGCCTAATCATCTACACCTGTCAGTTCCTAATCAGCCCGGACTCTTTCCACCTGCCAGCCTCTCTATAAAAGCCTCCCTCAGTCTGTTCTTCCCCGCCGGATTGTCATCATCCTTCACCCTACCCTCGTCTGTCAGAGATTCTCCCACGTCTACCGGTCAGAGATCCTCCTACATCTGCCTGCCTGAGGTTCCTACTCCTGTGCCTCCTTGAACTCTCTCTGCTGCTGGTTCTGCTGCAGCCCCTGCGTCCAAGCACTCGCTCTGCTGTGCTGCTGGTTCTACTGCTACCCCAGCATTCCACAAACTCTCCCACCTGCTCTGAGGGCTTCTGGTCTCTACAGCGCAGCACCCACAGTTTTCCAGCATTCTCCGGGCCTCCAGCTCCTGCACTCACTATTCACCTGCTCCAGCCCGGTAAAGACTCAGGTTCCCTTCCTCCACAACTCATCAACCTCTAATAAACTCTTTAAACTAAGCTCCGTGTGATGTGTCTGTTCAGGTTTGTCGTGACAACAAACATATTAACAAAAATGGGGCATTTCTCAAATGACGTCACATTTTCCCAGAGACGGCCCGGTTTCCCGGCTGGTCGTACAGAAAGAGTGCTAATTACATTAGCAACAAGCGCAATACTGATCATTTTGGAAGATGACCGCGTCCCAGGAGCTTAATTTCAACCTGCCTTAATGGAGAAACCCAGCGTAGAACAGCTTAAATTGTGGTTGAAATGTAGAGGCCTCAAAATGAGCAGAAAGAACGCAGTATTAGTAGAAAGGTAGGAGAGGCTGTCCTCTTCTCTCTCACGGCGGATCAAAGCCGAGGAAGAAACCCGCTGAATCCGTGTAGAATTACAGCTAGTTTAACTTTACTGCTACAATAAAAGATTATTTTAATTCCATGTCTTTCCTCAGTAGCACTGAAGTGGAGGATGGCTGTGAAGCTGAATCTAAAGGGAAGGCTTCCCAGCGGATTGTGGATGAGTCCAAAATCCCGGCATTCCCTTTGACCTTGTTGCAGACAGACCCAAGATGTGAAGTTTATCCAGATCTGCAAAAAAATATTCAGGTATAATTTCAAATCTAACACAACACACTGATCATTTTAATAAGGCTTTTTCTTTCAGACAGACTACTCTTCACGGACTTGTACAGATTTCTTATTGAATTTTCTTTCACATATCTGGAATGAAGCCATTGTATAATGAGAAATCAAAAAAAAGCACCAAGCTTATGAACATATTTTCTAAAAGGTCCTATTCTTTTAAATAAAATAATCCAATCCTAACTTGTCTTCCTCATGCTTTAAATACATAGGCTAACTATGGCTCTATGTTTTGTCAAACTAAACGAACAGGGCAGTGCTTGAGCTGTAGCAGCGATGTTTAACCTCAGCTACAGATCATTTTCCTCTGCTGCATTCACAAAGATTCAGAATATTTCGATCCACCATTGTTCAGATAGTGAATTCTTTCTGCAAGAAAGCTAAAATGTAATGTAAAATGTCATGTATATTAGAGGTTTTTGATGCTGAGGATTAATGTTAGATCCTCAGTTGAAAATACACTATATTGCCAAAAGCATTTTCCTTCCATATACACATGAACCTGCATGACATCCCCATCATTGTTCCGTAGGATTTCATCCCACCTTTTGGAATGATCAGAGCAGTAACTTTTTTAGGAAGGTTTTCCACATGTTTTTGGGCACTGATGAGATTTTTTGTCCAGCTCTCTAGGAATGTAGCCTCGCGAGCTTTCAAGGTTTCACTCGCAGATCAGTCTGGCTACTCTCCGTTAAAGAAAATTTGGAGCCGTTCACCAAACGAACGTCCAATCAGCGTTGGTTTTGAGGCGGGTTGAGGTGTGACGCAACGGGAAGCGCGTCAGTTCAGTCTAAACAACATGGCGGTTTCAGCCGATGAAACTAGCGTTAGCTTGGCTATCGAGCAAGTTTTATCGGAATTACAGAGTATTTATTTGCTGAGCTAACGAGCCTTTACCTGCAGCAGCAAGAGTAGCTTGGCTTGTGGTTGTGTTTTCGTCGTCGCTCTGTTACGAGCGACGACGAATCTGATTGGTTCATTTGGCCCGTCTATCACCAACATAGGCCAATCAGCTAACCAGTATTTTCGCCCCTTCCCAAAGTTACTTCAACGGAAGGTTTCCAGATGGATATGCGGAGCAAATCTATCTGGCGGAGTCAGGTAACTAGGAATGTATTTGCTGCTTTGCTTTGCACATGGAAACCCATTCCTATATGCTCTGTGAACGTTTCTGAGCTCGTATTAGGTTTGAAGGTCTGCAGCGACTGAGTACAGAAATAAGCGACCCCTGCACTCTATGCGTCAGCATCCGCTGACCCTACTCTGATTTCATGTTCAACTCCTTGCGGGTTACAGTTGTTACTAGTCACTTTCTCCTTGTTATAACACTACAAACTATGTTCTGTTGAATATTTGATAGTCAGCCCATTTCTTGACTGGACTTCCTGCACAGGTAGCATGCTGGTACCATGCTGAAAAGTCACTGACCTTTTGACAACATTCAATGACAAATGTTTGTAGAAGCAGTCTATATGGCTAGCTGTTAGATTTTCAACACCTTTGGCCATGAGGATGACAAGTAATACAGAGTTCAGTGATTTGTGGGATGACTCAATACTTTTGGAAATATAGTGCATCTGCCTAATTGTTGTCACTGAACAAAAACAAAATCTTTAGCCTAACTTTACAGTGGCCAAAGTGCGTTTTTTTAAACTTTGAGTCAAATCGCCATTACTGGCTCTCTAGGCTGCAGGTCGACTTAAAGACATCTTTGTTCTCTGGTGAAAAAATGTACCAGTTGCGGCAATATTTTTTAACAAAATCCCTTTGACCGCAGTGTGTTCGTAATGTAAAGTCTTAATGTAGGAGCAGTGAGAGGCTGCAGCTCCCACTGGTCAGGGGTGTTTCACTTTGCAAAACATTGTGATCTCTGATTGGTCAGTTATCGCCGGGTCTCCTAGATTGATTGACAGGCGGCATCACATCGTTTGGCTTTGGAGTATTAGTTTAAAATGTCTAACAGTCAAATGGATTTAATCTAAATTTCAAAATAATCTCTTTAACAGGACAAGTTTCTGATGATCCTGTCTCAGTCTTTTAAAAGTGTCCCCTCCAACCCACACTACTACTACTATTTTCCTCTGTCATCCAAGAAAGAGGTGAGATTTTTTTTTTAAACCATGCTAAGTTATTGAAATGTTTAGTCTCTGTAAACAGTGGAGTTAGATACTGATCTGCTTTTAAAACTCAAACATAATTGTTAGGAATGATAAGATGTGTCAATACCAACTGTTCTATTTAAATGATAGAAAACCAGCTGAGACCTACCCTTGAGTACCGCTATGGTTCCTAAAGGATGAACATTTTCATTGTGCATCTTATACCCAGGTGGACTCTGAGGATGACGAGACAGAAAGAAGACCTAGTGAAGAACCGGTTTCAGAGGCTGAGCCTACTAGTGAAGATGGTAAGGATTCTTCAGGAACAGTTGTCCAGTCCACTTTATGGACTCAGAGAAGGTGTCCCTTCACAAAGGTCTGACTTGTTTGCATACAACACAGTCTGATTACACACTGAACCCAAATGTTCCTGAGTGAACTGCTGAACGAGTCGTTGATGAGCTCTTGGGGTAATTTTGGAAGTCTAGCCTCTCCTGTCAAGGTTCTCCTCTGGTACATGTTTTTCCTTATTATGTTCTCAGGATTTGCTGCTGAACTGTTTTTGCTGACAAAGCAAACAGGCTTAAATCAGAGTTCTTTCTGAAAACGATTCGACACCTATCCAGGAGTCTTTGTCAAATTAAAAGAAAACACCCCCAGAAGAAACTTTTATTTGAAATACTTCTCCAATGCACTGTGTGCTGTATATATTTTTCTCCAGAGAACTTGTCAGGCTCTTGTTTGGAGAGTGACACAGACTTGGTGGTGGAGTATGAGGATCATACAGGTCTTAGCTCCCAGGAAGAGGGCGAAGAACGCTCCCAGTCCGACTCCAACACTGTCAACCAGGACCAAGACTCCTTCAGCATCCTGGATGGAGACTCTCTGCTAGAGGTCGAGGGGCCGCAGCTGGACATGCCACCACTGTTTCTTCACGTCACTTGTTCAGTCAACATGAACAGCAGCCATGGTTCCATGCCCATTCAGACTCTACCCACGTGCCTTGGTGAGTCCAGCTGTTCCATCACATCTCCATGACAGCAGAATTTAGTGAGTAAAGTTAAGTAATCACTTTTTTATGATAGTTTTGTTATCAACTTTATTAGAATTAAAATGGAATCCACCTCATTAGAGCAATACTGCAGTTTGCTGCTGTCAAGCATCAGGAGGAAGGTAACAAACACTAGCAATGTTCTACAAGTTGTGCTGTCTGGTGGGTCAGATGGGCATTTCCAAAGCATTACAGGTCTGTCATTCTGCATGCAGGATATTATTCACAAATGCAAAACTTTTAAGACAATTCCCCTCACTAGAGGGGAACACACCTCACACCACCTCTTAGCCAGCCTGCTGAGAGGTGGGTAAAGCTGCTCACTTCACTGCTCACTTCACTGTCGGTCCAGCATGTGAGACAACATCAGCCAATCTTTGTCTTGAATGAATTTTAATTTCATTGGTTTTAGTTGTTTTTTAATAGAACAATAATCCATAATGACTGGGTTGACAACCACAACCAATGAAAATGCGAGGGCCCTTTTTCTGTGGCGGATCTTACCTCACCCTGTGTGGGTTGGATTGTGGGCTTTCTGTGAAAGGAAAACCTCTGGAGTACACTCGGGTGTTCCGCTTGCTTCGGCACGGTACCAAAGAGGCAACTGTGGATGCCGCAGTAAGACCTTGCAAGATCACCGATCCACCAGGCCGTCCCGCAAGGATATTGGGTCAAGCATTCAAGTCATCAGCGAGTAAAAGAGGGAGATACAGAGGACTGCACCTCAAACTTGCCCCCCTACCCACGATAGCTCTCCGCAACGTCTAGCCACTACGAACCAAAATTTAAGGGCTCCAAACAAGCATAAAGTTTCTGATGGATATCAGGAAAGTTTGTCTTCTTGCCTTTTGCTAATCCACATGCTTAAAGATCAGGACTCGCAGTTAAACATTGAGATTGATGGCTTTGGAGTTCCATTCCATCATGACAGAGGCTCTAACATGACCAAAAGGAAAGTGCATTCATTAAATATGCCGACGATGCCACAGCTGTGGTAGTCATTCATAGAAATGAGGAATCGGTTTACAGGGAGCAAGGCGGACAGCTAGAGGGCTGGTTCCTAGACAACTCCTGGAGCTCAGCGTGGCCAAAACAAAGGAGACTTATGGAGGTCACAGTCTTAGCACAAACCTCTCAGCATCTGCAGGTAGCAGTAGGAAGAGTGGAGGACTTCAAATTCCCGGAGTACAGAGCTCTTAAGCAGGCCCAAAGCTTCATTGGTCCTACGCAATATGTATGCTACTATTTCTTTATGCTTGACTTGAGCGCCAGGACGCGTTTCTTCTGTCTATAGAAAAAAAGCAGTATTTCTTCCTACATTTATACAAATTTTATAAGCATGACACACACTAGATGCTTATTGGTAATCTGGTGGCCTAGTGGTTAGAGCATTGAGCTTGGGTCCCAAAGGTTCTGAGTTCAACTACCACTGTGGGTCCCTGAGCAACACCCTTAACCCCCGATTGCTCCCTTGGCGCCTGACAGTGGCAGCCCACTGCTCCCCGAGGGGATGGGTAAAGATGCAGAAGTGAATTTCTCCATTGTGAGATCAATAAAGTTCAATTATAAATTATAAAGCAGCGCCTGATCTGATGAATGTTGAATTAGGACTTTTTTCCCACTTTGAAAAGTTTGGATTTGAACTTACCAGCAATAGAGACAGACGGTAAAAACATGACAATTAAACCAAAAATATTCAAAATATGTCTGGTGTCTATATATATCCTGTATTTTCTTTTGAAGATATAGAAATGTGCAGAGATAAACACCACCCTTATTTTTTTCATCTAAGATACTCTGTCTGCATCTTAAAACACAGCAAAATTATACATTCAATGGACTGCAAAAACATTTCTTGTATTTCTATGCACTGGATGTAGAAGTGTCGTGGACACTGACAGCATTACAAATATTAAATTCAAATTTCAACAAATGTACAACTGGGTTGTAGTTGCTCTGTGTAGCCCATTTTATGTAATTTATCTTAACATTCCAAGCACATTTCTTACATCATATATCTGAAGTGTAGATAACAGCTCCTTACCTACATCCTCTCAGACAACTAATTATTTCCCTAACAATAGTGAGTTATCAATGTTTAAATGTGCAGTAAATCTTAATACATAAGGAGCATAGAGGACCCAATACTCTACATTGAGTAAGATGGGTCACGCCAAAACTGAATTGTTACATAAGTGGTTGTCCATTTCATCATTGAAATGAGAACATATTAATATACTATTGGTATATACTAGTACAACTATTAAAGAACAGCAAATTAAACTTTATGATATGTAAAGGCGTATATTAAATTAATTTTGCGACCACATCAACAGATTAAATTAAATTCAATTCAATTTTATTTATATAGCGCCAAATCATGAAACATGTCATCTCAAGGCACTTTACAAAATCAAGTTCAATCATATTATACAGATTGGGTCAGATTATACAGATTGGTCAAAAATGTCCTATATAAGGAAACCAGTTGATTGCATCAAAGTCCCGACAAGCAGCATTCACTCCTGGGGAACCGTAGAGCCACAGGGAGAGTCGTCTGCATTGTACATGGCTTATAGTTGCTTACTTTTTTGGTGTTCCAAATTACCCTCATAATGATGAAATATGTTATGGGCTAAGTCCCTGATGATGAGAATCTGGTTTGCACTAATTTACTAATGGACAGTGCGAAAACTTTTGTACAATAAAAACAATGTAAATGGTGTTGTTGTATTTGTCGTAATTCTAATTCTAAAAGTAGAAATAGTTAAATAAATAGCACTATCATTTTGTGGAATCTTAATTATGCTATTATAAATAAACAAAAGTCTAAACAAAATATAGCAGTTGTTTAGGCAGCATCTAGTGTTGTTGTGCTGTATGTCATGTAAAAGAAATATCACCTGATATTTATACCTGAACTGCATCAAAGGGTCAATAAAAAATTAAGCAATAATGGCAACAAAATATTGGTAAAAGGGAAACCCTCACCTTTTTTTCAGGCAGCTGTGGCTAAGAATCTTAATTTTTAATAGCCTGCAGTCTTTGCTTTTCCATCTTTCCAGCAGTTTTCAGAACTCCTGCCTGGCACAGAATATTTAGTTTTATAAAACAGATTAGGTTTCTGTTGATAAATGCATTATACTTCAAAATTAGATGCTATTTTCAATTCAATTCAATTCAATTTTATTTATATTGCTCCAGTTCATGAAACATGTCATCTCGAGGCACTTTACAAAGTCAGAATCAATCATATTATACAGATTGGTCAAAAATGTCCTATATAGGGGAACCAGTTGATTGCATCAAAGTCCTGACAAGCAGCATTCACTCCTGAAGAAGCGTAGAGCTACAGGGTGAGTTGTCTGCATTGTCCATGGCTTTGCAGCAATCCGGTATGGGAGAGCGGAGCAGGGCTTTGAACTAACTCAGCAATGCTGAGCAAGCATGAAGCGACAGTGGAAAGAAAAACCACCCATTAGCGGGAAGGAAAAACATCCAGCAGAACCGGGCTCAGTATGAACAGTCATCTGCCTCGACCGACTGGGGGTTACAGAAGACAGAGCAGAGACACAACAAGACAGACACAAAAGCACAGAAGCAAACATTGATCCAGTAATCTGTTCTACATTAGATGATAATAGCGGGTGATCTGTCTTCCTTGGATGATGTCACAGTTAACAGAACGTCAGACCAGGTGTGCCTCACTGCAAAAAGAGAACTAAAAATAAGAAAAATCTTCTTGAAATGAGAGTATTTTTCTTTGATATGAGCAGGCAAATAAGATTATCTGCCAATGGAATGAGTATTTTTACCCCTAAAATAAGATAATTAGATATACAACACTTGAAATAAGATGATGGAGATGAATTGTCCCTATTTTAAGTGCAAAAATCTTATTCCATTGGCAAATAATCTTATTTACATGCTCAAATCAATGAAGAATACTCTCTTTTCAAGACGATTTTTCTTATTTTTAGTTCTATTTTTGCAGTGCTACTATGAAGAAAAAAGAGAGAGCGCAAAAAGTTAAAAGCTGAAATGACAACAGTCATTTCAATGTAATGTGTTGAAGCCGTCATGCTTCCCCGGGTTCGTTAATTCATGTGCAGAACTTTAAAATAACTCAGCCATGGACGCAGATTTCTGTTTCACCTTCACGAAGAGAGCAGGTGCGCCCGCCGCATCTGCAGGCCGCGACTCTGACTCTCTCTCCGGTTCAGACTTGTTTTTATTAAAGTTAGAACATAAATTATACAAGGTCACACAATGAATGACACACACATCTTACTCCCTAATAACTATCTTCTCTTGTTGTTTTCTCCTGGTGTGTGTGAACTGCAGTCGCTGTTCTTTCCCACTGCCTAGGGACTGACCTTGAAAATCTCTCCTGATACTTTTCCTCGTAAACAGCTCATTTAATCTTAATCTATTCACATTCTATTCTTCTGACAAACAGACACGGCCTCAAAGCAAATAAATTGCATTGTAAAAGCATGTTATACCTTTTATAAATGTGTACTAAAAAACGGATCAAAATTAATACATTCCACAATTCCCCCTTTTTAACTCTCAAGAGTTCACCCATAAACTATTGCGGTAGAAAACCCTAAATGTACTGGTTTGTCACGACACCTTTGGTAAATACTTGATTATATTGCAATGGTAATAAGTAATAAAAGAAAAACACATACTTTCCCAAAAAACAGTAATACTTCTTGTTTAATCTTATACATGCATCAGCTCAAATCCAGTGTCCTCGTTCTCCTCCTCAGTTGCTGTGACTAACAAAGGCATCATGACTCTGGGGTGCTGTTTCTCAATGGTGGAGGATATGAGGCGGACTGTCAATGAGCGAATGCATTGAATGCAACGACAACCACATGTAATCAATATTGCTACAAATACTGCAAGAAAGATAAAAAGAGATGATCAGACTTTTCACTCGCCAAACACACCAGTCATCCACTCCTCAAACGGGTTAGAGATTCCGGAGTGCTCGTGCATGGTTTCTGAGAGCGTGCGCAATCCTTCTAATGCTTTTATTACTGCCTATGGTCACCACAATAATGGTATAATCCAGATGTAGCCATTTGAATAATTTCTTAAGATGCTCTATGCTTACATCACGTATATTTACATTTTGGTGCAAAATAAATTTCTTTTAGCAGCGTCCCCTATTTCTTCTCATGCATGTTGTATTTTGCAAAGCATATTGTATCTTAAAGGTGCCTCTTTGAATCTTATTAAAACCCCTTGTGGGTTTATTAAACTTCAAAACATATCTATATATGTATTCGATGATTTAAATAAAAACTTTGTTAGGAAAGTAAAAGGAAATCCCTCATATAGTGGCTCCTATCTCATCTTTTTTTCCGGGCCAGAACCTCTCTCCCGAATGCGTTTGACCTTCATATAGCTCGCTAATAACAGCTCTGACTTAAAGCAATTAACATCCTAGGGGTTTAATAATCTTAATTGCAAATTAAATTTTAAAGTTTTCTCCTAATCGCATCCGCCAATGTTTTTGTTTCTAATGTGTGCTTTGTTTTTTAATTATGTTCGGAAAACCTGAAGTGAAATGCAGAAGGGGTATCTGTCAACTCATCTGTTTTTTTTATCTGCTCCACTATCCATAATTACTTTTACTACCGCACTTTAGAATATCACAAAGGTCGACTTGGAAGGTGGTTGTCGCCCCCCGACTGTAATTTAATTCCACTCCGCCATATTGTTTTAAGCGCCAGTCATTGGATGCTGCTGTAATAGTTTTTGTGGTCTTCCTAGGTGGATCAGCTGGACATGTTTAGGAATGGAAGGTCGCAAAATACATCAATATACCTGTAACAATAACAACTGATAATAATAAACCTCCTGTAACCCAACCCTTAGGGGGTTTGGTCACAAGTCTTCCTGCCCACATGCTTTGTGCTGTTTTTGTGCCCCTGTGGAAAAACACCTGCGGAGAAACACACAAATTTCAACAAGAAATGCAAAAATACAAAGGTAAAAACAATCGTTTTTAACAATGGTTTTCCTCTTTTCCTGGAACAGAAGAGCAGCTCACTGCCCTGTGGTTGATCCGTAAATGACCACTTCTTCCGCCTCTTCTTCTTTATTCTTCTGCTCTGTCTCCTTTGCGCAATTTCTGTGAGTGAGCGTAAACTCACTGAATCTCTCTACGGGTGTTATTATGACCCTGGTTGAGTAGAGGATTCACCGGTAGGCTCCCTTTCACAGCGTTGTGGTGTTATCCTGTAAATCCTGGCGCACCTGATGTTGAGAGCGCTGAGGTTCCTCAGTGGCTGCACACTGACTCCAATGATACCAGGTGTCGCCTTTTCCTTTGAGCCTGACTGCGTGCGAAGTGCGTTCCACCATCTGGTATGGGCCGGTCCACCTTGGTACTGTCATGGTTTAAGTTTTGTCTGGCTTCTTTGTTGTTTTGTAGTTCACTTAGCTCTCCCTCGCTCAGCTTTAGTCACTCCTCTGGACACTAATTAGTTTTCATTCCCGTCATCTGTCAGGCAGCAATTACCCCTGATCTGTTGCCACCTGCGTTCACCTCTTTATAAGACTCACCTCATTCTGTTCTCGTCGCCGGTCCATAGCGTTCACTCCCGCTCAGTCTCTGCCAGAATCCTTGTCAGCTCAGTTTTTTGTTACAGTCAGCCTGAAGACTTCCTTCAACTTTGTTTTTTGTTACAGTCAGCCAACAGACTTTCCGTCAGCTTTGTTTTGTTCCAGTCTCTGCCTAGATCCAGCTCAGCTCTGTTCCCACTCCTGTTCTCATCTCCTGGTGAGCTGTTCTGGTCTCCAGTCCACGGTTCAGATGTTCTGGTCTCCAGTCCATGGCTCAGATGTTCTGCTCTCAAGTCCACGGCTCAGATGTTCTGCTCTCAAGTCCACGGCTCTGATGTTCTGGTCTCCAAGGCCTCAGCTCAGATGCTCCATTCTGGTCTCAAGTCTTCGGCTCCAGAGTTCCTCCCGGTCAGTCTCTCCACACGCCTCCTGCCGGCCAGCTTCTGCACCCTACATCTCCGTCAGTTAAGAGACTCAGGTTCTTTTCGTCATCCATCATCCACCCTGTTCAATAAACTCTCTTCTAAGAACTACCTCTGTGTGTGCGTGCTGTGTCCGGGTTCATCCTAGAAAAATATCATGACAGGTACTGACCACTTTCTTTTGATGACTTTCCGGAGTTCCCACTCTGGTTCTGCACTGGTCTCTTTGTTTCCTTTTTGTACCCTGTGGTGGGACCTCATGGCTCCGCACTCTGGTCAGTGCACCCTAAATCACAACCCCCACCTCTGTCCTTTATTGACCTTAGCGCGCACTCAGCCGAGGTCTGGGGGTTGGTGGACCCTCCTTCACATTCCTTAGGAATCTCCAATATAATCTGAAACTACACGACAATCTTCAGATGTCAAATTTCGTGTGCCACCTGTGAATCCCGGGAGGTTGACGTCGCACCCCCAAAAAACTCCTTCCAGTCAGAGAATGCATCCTCTAATCTCTAATGAAATTAACTGAACACTCCAACAAGAAACAAACATCAAAACTTTACCTCATGTCAATTTAGTCTGTGCACAGATTTCAGCCAATTAGCTTTGCGCCGCTGAGCGGGGGGGGGAGACAAGCTTTGCGCCGCTGAGCGGAGCGGGGGGGGGAGACAAACTTTGCGCCGCTGACTGGCTGAGCGGAGCGGGGGGGAGACAAGCTTTGCGCTGCTGAGAGGCTGAGCGGAGCGGGGGGGAGATGCGCGCATATCGAGTTAGTTTTATTTTTTTATTATTATTTTTTTGGAATTTCGGCGAGGCGGTAGCGTGAGGGAAACCCTACAATGTTACTTACAATCGCATCAGCAGAAACGCGAGGTCCGCGTCAGCTTTGCAGCCTTCTATGTTCACCCGTGTACGACTCCTCTCTCTGTCCAGAGCCCTTTTCCTCTTTCCTGCCTGCTCCGACATGGGCTTTCGCTGTTTTGTCGCTTGTTCCGCCATGATAACTGCACAAATATCGCCACTGCGCTAGCAACGAGCACACCTTTCACTGCGGGCGTGTAGCAGTTGTCGCCGTAAAGCAAGACCGACTCTCGCAATGCACACGAGACTACTGAGCCTGTGAGTGCGGGCCGAGTGCTCCTGCAATTGCAAGTGCGGTATTTCCCCCACAGACCACCAGGGCGGCCGAGAAAACCTTAGTTCAACCTGAAATGACTCATTTAATCATCCAAAACGGTATGGAACATATTAATTAACTGAAAAATGTTGCATAGTATGCCTTTAAGTCCTGGAGGAAACACCATCAGGTCGTTTTACAGCACCCATTCTACTCCAAAGCACCTCTGAAGCTGCTCTGCTCCACCTTCACTCTTCTTGTAATTAATTCCTCTCCCAGTTCCTCTTCAATAGATTGCATTCTCATGTCAAAAATCCTGCACCCTGTTTTTCTATTTTATCTAACATTTACTGATATGTACATTCCCCTTTTGGAATAAAAATTAATTTTTGTTAGTTCTCTCCTGCTTCTGGGTTTATTTTGTTTCTAGGTTCTGTCTTGTTTTAGGTTCCTGTTTAGTCTGTGTATGGTTTTAAGTTTTCCGGTCTTCGTATTAGTCCTTATCTTTGTTCTGTGCTTTGTGTTATCCTCAGTCTTAGGTTTATTTTTCTGTCAGCGTCGTCATTTCTTCCACCTGCCTATGGTTAATTAGTTCCCTCTGCTCACCTGTTTGCCTGTTTATTTAAGCCTCACTCCCTCCTCAGTTATATTTTTGTTCGTTTGTTGTTGGTAAGAGCTCAGCACCTTGATTCTGTGTTGGATTACCTGTTTCTGTTTATTCTGCCCAGTCTGTTTGCCTGTTCCCGTCCAGCTTGTTTGGATGTCTGCCTTACTTCTTTTTGGATCCTGTTTCATGTTCACCTGTCTTCCAATAAATCCAGTTAAAGGAATAACTGTGTTCTGCTGAATATCAGGTTCAGCTCCACACCCATCATTACATAAGAAGCCGTCAAAAAGAGTCAATTCAACTGCAAAGGCTAATCTTTGGTGAAGTAGGAAAAAACACTTTCTCGAATCCTGAATCCAACTCAAAATATTATTCAAGTTTATCATACCTGATATTTTCATGAGGTCCCTCAAAGGTTGCGTGAGATTAACGTACCCACCATGTAGTTGTGAAAGCAGCCAAACTGTAGTTTGGGTTTGTTAGAACGCTTTGCTTGTTATTGGAGGAAAGCCCAGGAAAGACACGTTCCCTGGCAAATTGCAAATTTATCTTTATATGTAAGTGGAACACATTACAGTATTCCCACCTCCATGGACCTTCTGCTGCTTAATGATGATCAGTACGTTCCCGGCCATGGTAACATTTCAAACTCATGTTTGAAATAAACTTATCAGTTACATCACAAACAATTTAAAAGGTATTAGTATATTTTAAAACAACAAACACATACATATTCCTAAATTTTGACTGTCTGTATTTTACCTTAAAGAATCTTGATACCAGTCTGTGTGGTTCCTGTCATAGAACAGAGTGACGTGTGGCGGGTCAGGTGGGAGGAAGAGCAGTAACCCAGACGTTACATCTTTCATAGCTGGAGAGAACACTAGTTGTAGCAGGCTCTGTTCACAGTCCTCCATAGATGTCAGCAATTCTTTCTCCCCCTCAGGTCACAACAGCAGACACTTACATACTTCTATCAGTATCATATTCAGTGACAGTCTTAGTCCACAACCCAGAGGCCCATATGTAGCTCCAGTGTCCACCAAAAGTTCATGCAGTCTTTTCCGCTGACAGCTCGGAGTCTGCAGTGCTCATGCAGCTGGCCATGCTCAGGGGTGTGCCATCAGAAGAGTTATCCCCTTGCTGGGGTACTGACCTTGTGGAGTTGAGGTCATGTTAGGATTTGATTGCTCCATACAAGGCTGACCTGCTGCTGGGGTGACACAGCCCACAGTTGTCCAATGTCCAGGACAATCCCAGTTGTATGTCGATGGGTACTTTATCATGTCCACCATATCAGCTTCAAACACTCTTCTATCACGCCCTGGTTCAATACTCGACGCCACACTGACCACCAAACTGTCATCTGCTTCCACGTTCAGTAACCAACAGACCTGTAAATATATAAAGAATAGAGAAAAGGAGGCTATAGGCAAGCCTCCTCCTTGGAGGAGGCTTGCCTATTGTAATGCAAAACTGGAGAACAGTAGACTAGAGAACAGTAGAAATCAGTAGAGTGAGAAAAATAGGCCCTGATGTCCTCCAGTTGCCTAAGCCTATAGCACCATAACTATAGATGTAGCTCAGGGTAACATGAGCCACTCTAACTATAAGCTTTGTCAAAAAGGAAAGTTTTAAGATTAGTCTTAAAAGTAGACAAGGTGTCTGCCTCACGGACCAAAACTGGGAGTTGGTTCCACAGGAGAGGAGCCTGATAGCTAAAGGATCTGCCTCCCATTCTACTTTTAGAGACTCTAGGAACCACCAGCAGACCTGCAGTCTGAGAGCGAAGTGCTCTGTTAGGAACATACGGGTAATCAGAGCTCTGATATATGATGGGGCTTGAGAAGAAGAATTTTAAATTCTTAAATATGATCCCTCTTGTTGATTTTCATCAGAACTCTTGCTGCAGCATTTTGGATCAGCTGAAGACTTCGATCTGCATTTTGTGGACTTCTTGATAGTAAAGAATTACAATAGTCCAGCCTTGAAGTAACAAATGCACGGACTAGTTTTTCAGCATCACCCCTAGACAGAATGTTTCTAATTTTGGCAATATTCCTGAGGTGAAAAAAGGAAACTCTGGAACCCTGTTTAATATGGGATTTAAATGACATGTCTTGGTCGAAAACAACACCAAGATTTTTTACTTTATTTCCAGAGGCCAAAGATTACAACTTCTGTCTTGTCAGAATTTAAATGCAGGAAATTTAAAGTCATCTAGCTTTTGATGTCATCAAGACATGACTGCAGTCGAAGTAACTGACTGGAATCTGTCCGACAGATAAGATTTAAATTTGGACATGCACACACAAACACATTATAAAAAAAACGTTACATTATAAAGGGGCAGGTGCTCAAGCACCCTCTGCCCCCCCTCTGCACATCATATGTTCAAAACACTTCACTGGGATTGTAACTCAGGCCCAACAGAGATGTCACTTTCTAAGAAAGGAGATGTGGTTCTTTTGCATGCACTAATGTGGAAAAAAAGTGGACACATTATTTAGTGCATGTTGCTTGCCCAAATTTTTCTGCAGTGGTGTGAGAGAAAACTAAAGTCACACAGCTTAAGTTACCTCAAGGTGTTGTTCCCTAGGGTTCTACGTGTCCAGAGGTCATTGGCTCTTAATGCTCTGCTCCTGCCTCTGGAGCTTTCAATGTTCATAGGGTTTTGTTTTGTGACTTTTATGAAAACTTTAGAACTCAAGGCTGCACTTACTTTCACCTGGCAAGTATGTGGTGAAAAGGTTCATATTTCTTAGATTTAAAGTCCAGAAATATACTATTTCAACTCTTTAAACAAACTGTATTTAGTAATACCAGTATTAAAAAGGTGGAATCAGACTTTTGTAATGTGGCTGCTTTCAGGTGAGCTGATCTCCTGTTTGGAGAATTCAGAGACACTGCAGTCTATTGACCTTACTGAGCTCTCAGTAACGCTGGACGTGTTTGTGCTGACGCTGCCCCTGGAGATTGAAGTCATGGCTGATTACCATCATAACAGGTGAGTCAGAGGGTTGGCAAAAGTCTGGCCTTTTTCAGTTTCTGGAAAACATTTAATACCCCTTAAAGCTGGCAGGCTACTTGTAGCGATGGGTCTACAAAAGGGTAACTTGCTCCTTCAGTCCTGGTTATTGAGATTGTGTGATAACTCTCTGTTGGTGTCTTGCTTTCCACAGAGTTCTGTTTATGCCTCCCTCACAGTCTGTTCAAAGTATGCTTCTGCTGATCAGAGTTGTGTCTGTGAGTTGAAAGTGAAATCTGTTCGTTCAAAACGATGCATAAAGGGAAATGCTGTAGCCACGGTTCCCTTCTGATAGGCCCGTTTACACTACACTTTTTTAACCGAGCCGAGACCAGTCCGAGCTCGGTAACCGAGATAACTCTTGTGTGTAAGTGGTCAGCAGACTAAACCGGACCGCGCTAACTGCAGACCAGTTCCTGAGTAGGTCTCGGCCTGGTTTTATTTTTTGGCCTGGTCTTCTGATAAAGAGCGCATGAGCAGACCGCGTCATGCCCTTACAGTCAGCTGACTGTCCGCGTTTTTTCCGGCAGTTTGGCTGCACGTCCCGATTCACACTCCATTCAGACAAATTTCAGACATTCATAATAATACTAGCTTCCTTACCGTGCCACACGGTTTCCAGAGATGAATCTGCTTAGCAGCGCAATGAACCTCAGCGTCTGTCGTTGTTTCCTGCGTCTGTAAATTCTTATTAGACATTCATTTTTCTCATCCACTTCCCAAAAAGCCAACTTTCTCAAGTAAATTCACCAATGGTTGCCTTCTTCCCCTGACTCTCCGCAAACACCGAAATATCACAATATCAAGCATAACATCCTGAATGTTACGGGCGCCGCCGTTTTGATTTGCTGCTTTTGCCTTCAATCCCAGAGAGCGGTAGTACCGCAGATCGCCACTAGGGGGCGAGGAGCAACCAAGGAACCGAGATAAGATTTGTGTGTAAACGGGTCGGCTTGGCTTGGATAACTGATCCAAGCTCGGACTGGTCTCGGCATGGCTCGGTTTTTAGGTGTAGTGTAAACGGGCCTGATGTCTGCATTCAGGTACACATCAGAGAGCAGCGTCTCCCTGAATCGTTCACCAGGACAGCCCTCTTCCTATCGCTCTGACGAGGAGCTGATGACAGCGCTGGATGGTCTCAGGGGAGCTGGGGATGAGAGGTGAGGCTTTTCTCACCACAGACCTGTGTCACGCAACACAACACTGCTCAGATGAAATACTGAAAATCTCTTTGATGGGTGTGATCGTTCGGTTGTCTCCACTTAGGGTCCCCGGTGATCCCTTATCCAAATTCCCGCTTCCTCACAAATTAGCAATTCTGGCTACGCTTGATGAGGTGAGAACTGTCTTATTCAATACATTTGAATATATCTGAAAAGTCATTCAACACAGACAGATGGTCTTGGTTCCTGTTATCTATGATGCTTTTCTGCTAACAACAAACAAAAACATTTTACATTAGGATATTAAATCAGACAAATAAAACATTTTTAACACCTGCTTAAAGGTTATTTTCAAAAGGTGCTTTTATCCTGATAAACAAGCCTCTCTGTGACATGTTCTAATTTACTGAATGAGACTTTATAGATAAGCATATGCATAGGCACAGCGAGTACAGAAGTTTCTTTGTTGTTGTCCATGTGCTTCAGATCCGTTGGCTGCTGGAGGATGAGATTGTTTCTGCTCTGTGTCACTCTCGGGTCATCAACTCGGCCACGCTGCTGAAGGTAGCAGAGCATGTTTTACGTTCCAGCGGTCGACCACACTGCCACTGTGAAGATGTTCCGCTTCAGTTTGTCTTCGGGCCTGAGCAATCTCTGGAAAAATTCAAAGAGGCAAGACCCACAACAATCCCTATAAGGAATCTCAGCTAATGAGATTCATGTTGCATACCATGCTCCTATACCCCTCTCCTACAAATGGTGGCTGCACTTTGCAAATTCAATGTTGAAAGCAGCAATTTCACTCATGTTTGCTCTGTGTGATTAAGCCCTAGGGGCCACACGTTCCCTTCAGCAACTCGAAGTAAAGCAAAGCAAATCTTCCTAGCTGTAGCAGAGAACCAACGAAGCAAAGACAGCTTTCTGAAGACCCAACTCTTCTCTCCACATGGAGAACATTCATAAAAGATGTTATTTGTGTTACATATCCTTGCTAATGATAGATTAGTTTTTTTTTTTTTAAAAAGCTGTCTACCTATTTTTGTTAATTTAATCTCATTTGTGGTTTTCCTCTAGCTGCAACTATCCTTTACAAAGTACCCCATATTTTGGAACATAAGGCGCATCGGATTATGAGACGTACCAAATACTCCTCCCAAGTGTGTAATATCATTCTGCCCCTTCACGTCCACAGCTCTCTATCTGTCTCTGTCAGGAGGACATATTAGTTGGACTACACTGCCCTGTTTTTAACATAAGGCCAAAATAAATTTAACTTTTATACTGAATTAACTTACTAGGTTTATTGTTACTAGCGTGTATTCTGGGCTCGGGCTGCCTAAAGGCTCTCACATTCTCAGGCGTACAGTGTGAATACTGTGAGCTTGGCGGACTCTGCGCTGATTCTCTGTGGACGTCTTTCCCTTCATAGTTGAGCGTACTGTTGCCTACATTTCTTGAGGCAAATTCCTACAATTCCCACACTTTCTGCCAGTGGGACGAAGCGATGGAACAGATGGTAAAATGTAGGGCTGCAACTAACGATTATTTTAATAATCGATTAATCAGTCAATTATTTTTACAATTAATCGACGAATCGGATGAGAAAAAAAGTTGTATCTACATTTCTTTTTTCCAACATGTAACATTTGGAATGAAAGGGCTAATAAGGGCACAGAACACTAGTTGCTACTTAGGTGTTCTGTTACAGTAATATTAGGTAATAAATAATTTTGCTTTTATGTTGACTAGATTGTTAGTCAATCATTTAATAGTCAATGTTGTCTATATGAACAGCTATTTAACACAGCAGCAGTGAAACTGTAAAACTGGGGTGTCAATGCACTTTGGTTGAACCTCACTCTTGAACTAATGCATCTAGGGAAATAACTGGGCATACCAATGCAACTAGTGCAAAAACACCACTTCTGAGGATCAGAAAAACCACCAGCCCATTTCATAGGGTGTTTCAGCCCAAGCTGCATTTTATGTAAATACTGCATACTACATTTGTCCTTCTACAGATTTTTTTTGCCATTTTGTTCTTCCAAATACCTTAAATTTCTTCTGAGGGTTTTACATTTTTGAGGGTGTCCTTTACGTAGTCTTATGTCTCGTTTTTCTGTTTTTAATTTAGGTCTGCCTGTAATCATTAGGAGTGTCTCACCAAAATTTCATTATGGTTACATAACAAAGACTTGATTCTTGAAAAGTTAGTTCAAAGCCCTGCTCCGCTCTCCCATACAGTACCTTCACTCAGACTTTGTCAGCAAATTAAAACTTAAAGCTTAATCAACAAATTGTTACCACCAGAATAAAATTGTATTCTGATGAGAGGGCTAGTTTATGATCCATAATCTGATCAGGGTCTGTCTAAACACTTGCGATTAACTTATGAACTTACAGCACAGAACATTTTGGAAGGATCATAATTTCCTCCCGCTCTCTCAACAGCAACAGCAGGAGTTCTCCACCACTCTCAGAACCTGGTGCGGGTCTATTATGTATAGAAGTACAAAACCTCTACTGTTGTCTTATGGGAATTCATCAACTCTGCTAATATCAGAGAGTTTCTATTTTGCATAAAGCTTGGTACGAGTAAACACACGTCATGGTCGGATTAGTTGATTTTCAGCCCATATAAACAGTGCATTCGGAATACTTTTCTTTTAATCCGAACCAATTTTAATCACATCTGGGAAAGTTACGCATGTAAACGAGCTACAGTCATTAACCAGCTAACAGCTGCATTAGATGAGCTACCAGACTGACATTCAGGCGGCCCCTGAAGCTCAACTTCAGCTGCGCAGGACTCCGCTCACAAACCCAGAGCCAAGCGCTGTTCACGTTTCCTCACTTTGAAAATGAACAAATGTTAGATATAGTAACGACTTACCCTGCTTTTTAGCTCTCTTCACCCTCATCAATTAATCCATGTTATTTTAAGTCCTGTGTCACTGTGGTGCTCTTGTCATTTGTATAATTTACTACAGAAAAGCAGTATTTAAAAATGCCGCTTCCACTGCGCCTCGCTGCGTTTAGAATCAGAATCAGATATACTTTGATGATCTCAGGGTGAAATTACTTTTGTTACATGCTCCAGAATACACACATTGTTATATATATATTTACAGCATTCCACACAAGGTATTACCATATCACAAGGTATTACCATATCACTTCACCTTGGGAATCCAAGTGGAGTGATGGTGACTTGTGCAAGAACAGTGCAGAGAATGCATAAATGACAGTTACAGAGGAGGGGGGGGGGGGGGGTTAGAATAATTGAGGGAGGCATTGTAAAGATTGATGGCCACAGGCAGGAATGATTTCCTGTGGTGCTCAGTGGTGCATCTGGGTAAGAGGAGCCTTCTGCTAAAAGAGCTCATCTGTTGGGTCAGTATGTCATGGAGAGGGTGTGTGACATTGTCTAAGATGGACTGTAGCCTGGACAGCATCCTCCTCTCTGCCACTGTCGTCAAAGTGTCCAGCTCCTCCCCCACAACATCAGCAGCCCTCCTGATCACTTTGTTTAGTCTGTTGTTGTCAGCAGCCCACAGCCCACTGCCCCAGCATGTGACAGCAAAGAAGAGCGTGCCGGCAACAACAGATTCATAAAACATCCTCAACAGCGTCCCACAGATGTTAAAGGACCTCAGCCTCCTCAGGAAGAAGAGTCGGCTTTGGCCCTTTTTGTAGACCGCCTCGGTGTTCCTGGTCCTGTCAAGCTTATAGTTAAAGTACACTCCAAGGTACTTATACTCCTCCATAGTGTCAACAGGGACCCCCTGGATGGAAACAGGGGTCACAGGTGTTTTTGTCCTCCTCAGATCCACTATTAGCTCCTTAGTCTTTGTCACGTTGAGCTGCAGATGGTTCAGCTCACTTCAAGTGACAAAGTTGCCCACCACTGACCTATATTCACTCTCATCACCCCCTTCAATTCAACCAACTATTGCTGAGTCATCAGAAAAATTCTGAAGGTGACAGGACTCAGTGCAGTAGTTGAAGCCTGAGGTGAAAAGGGTGAAGAGGAAGAGGGAGAGGACAGTCCCATGAGAAGCCCCAGTGTTGCTGACCACCCTGTCAGACACACAGTTCTGTAGGCGTACATACTGTGGTCTGCCCGTCAGGTAATCAACAATCCAGGACACGATGGGTGCCTCCACCTGCATCGCCATCATCTTCTCACCCAGTAGAGCCGGGCAGATGGTGTTGAAGGCACTGGAGAAATCAAAGAACATGATTCTCACAGTGCTCGCCGGCTTGTCCAGATGATTGTAGACTCTGTTCAGCAGGTAGATGATGCTGTCCTCAACTCCCAGGCGGGGCTGGTAGGCGAACTGTAGTGGATCAGTGAAGGGCCTGAGCATTTACATCGCTCTGCAGCCAGTCAGTCAGCTAGTGTCCTTCTTCTTGGGTTTATTGGTGGTTAGCAAACATGTTTTTTGTGTGCGTTACCGCTGATTAGGAGTGTCTGAAAGCTAGCGTTGACGACCGCCTGCATGAGGTAAACAGCTCCGCGACATGGCGAATGACGCAATAATTGTGCCACATAACAAATCGATAACGAAATTCGTTGCCAATGCTTTTAATTGTCGATTTTATTTTAATTTTATCGATTCGTTGTTGCAAGCCTAGTAAAGAGCCTAGTAAAGAGCCGTTTCTTTTCCAGCAGGCTTTCACCGCACACCTGTCAGTGAGAACAGAGAGGGACTGTGATGCCGCGCGTCCTTGCGACGCCTGCTTGGAGCAGCTCAGTGTATCAAGCTCAGTGTCACATATAAAACAGTTTGATGTAAAGACTTCTTGCTGTTGAGAAGTTTATATTGTGAGACGTACCTTTATGCGCACAGTCAGCCTTGAGTATGCCTCGCGTATGTGCGCACCTCCACAGAGTGAACTACGCCGGAGAATGTGGGGGCATTTACATGAGTTACTTCTAGTTTCAACATTACAGTCAGTTAGTATTAGAGATAGCTCAGGGGTCCAATCAGGTAGTGACACAGTGTACCGTATATCCGACTATCCATTGAGCAGAGCAGCTTTGATGCTTACCTAAGTCGTACTTACACATTTTAACAGATTTTTGAGCGCATTGTACCACATAAAATTGGGCAGTAAGCACAATGGTAATCATATATAAGGCGCACCATCAATTTTTGAGAAGATTTAAGGATTTTATGTGCGCCTTATACTCTGAAAAATACGGTACACTTAGTGATTTTTATCAGGAAACCAACAGGAGCTTTTAATGTTTGGCTTTTTGTATGAAACATCCAAAGTATGAAAACAAGACCCTCAATTTGTTCAGATCAATGAATTTGGAAGACAACATTCCTCTGCACCACCGATTGATGCAAGGTCTACATTTATTCTTTTTATTGAAGTCTGTTCAGTTTTTCTTTCTGAAACAAAGACTCTTCCACTTCAGTACAGAAGTAGTATGCCACAACAATAAATAAATATGTCTAAATTTTCTCTCATAAAGCATCCAGGTTATTTTAATGGTTGCCCGGGAGACGGATGGGTGCAGAAAGGTGATGTATGATGGGATGTTATCTGACTGTGCAGGAGTTCTGCAGACTGTCATTCTCTGGCTACGTTTTGAATGGAGTACAGGACAGCTTCTACTACATGTCCCTAAGCAGACATCACCCACAGAGGATCCAGGCCACCAAGAGGTTGTCAGAGACCACCACATCTCCCCCGCAAGACTCTAGGCGCTGCAGCTCTGGAGCCCACATGGAAGCTATAACGTTGGAGAGTGAATCAGAGTCTGGAAACATCAAGGAGGTCAGATACTTCATTTCTTTTTACCAAGGAACTTTTAAATTTTCTGTCAGGCTTTCTTATCTGTCCTTTGCATAAACCCTTGAATTAAAGTCTTTCATGTTTTACTCTAGCTTTGGGCCAGTTTCTAAAGTTTGACTGATCTTTATGAGTAAATTCAGTCCATTTAGCATTTAATGTTCTTGAATGTAAATGTAAATGCATCTAAAGCAGTAAAGCCAGGTGGCCCGCCAGGCTTATAATATGGTGGGGGAAACCCTGGGTATTTGGTTTGTTGTGTGGTAGTGGCAGTGCTCCCAAAGCATGTGATATTAATTCTGTCTGGGATACCTACTTGGTCATTTAAGCATTTCTCTTTAATGACCGCCCCATGTTCTCCCATCAGAACAGACTCCACAGACGTCGTTGCAGCCAGGAGACGCTCAGTGCTCCGGACTCATTGGGAGTTTTTAGTGCAGCCATCCTCTGAAACTGACCCTGTTTACAAAATGCAGAAACATTTACCAAGGCAGGTAAATTTAAAGTGCAACTCTGAGCTCCAGGTGGGAGTGTGAGTTTACCTGCTTGCAAACCCAGGTAACTTTGAGCTGAATGCAAAGGAGCAACGACTAGCTAGGAGAGACATTAAAGGAGGCTGCACACTTAGTTGTACTGTGACTATCAGCAGACATTTAAAACTACAGTCGAACGCACTTATTGGCTATTTTTTGTGGCAAATTCCTACATTTCCCACAGCAGACATCCACCTTACACCTGTCAGTCCGTGGTGCAGAGAGGCTGGCGCTGCAGGAGTTTGTGAGTCACAGCAGCCTCGGAGACTTCTTCCTGCCGAGCAGTTTATAGTGATGTCACATACATGCTAAAATTGAGCTCTGTGCGTACCTGTCCACGGACTCATGTCCGCCTTATTATTCAATTCAATTAAATTTTATTTATATAGCGCCAATGCATGAAACATGTCATCTCGAGGCACTTTACAAAGTTAGAATTAATCATATTATACAGATTGGTCAAAAATTTCCTATATAAGGGAACCAGTTGATTGCATCAAAGTCCCGACAAGCAGCATTCACTCATGAAGAAGCGTAGAGCTACAGGGAGAGTCGTCTGCATTGTCCATGGCTTTGCAGCAATCCCTCATACTGAGCAAGCATGAAGCGACAGCGGAAAGAAAAACCAACCATTAGCGGGAAGGAAAACCTCCGGCAGAACCGGGCTCAGTATGAAATGTCATCTGCCTCGACCGACTGGGGGTTACAGAAGACAGAGCAGAGACACAACAAGACAGACAAAAAGCACAGAATAATAGCGGTTGATCTGTCTTCCTTGGATAATGTCACAGTTAACAGAACGTCAGACCAAGTGTACCTACTATGAAGAAAAAAGAGAGAGAACAAAAGGTTAAAAGCTGAAATGACGACAGTCATTTTAATGTAATGCAATGCAAAACTGGAGAACAGTAGACTGGAGAACAGTAGAAATCAGTAGAGTGAGAAAAATAGGCCCTGATGTCCTCCAGTAGCCTAAGCCTATAGCAGCACAACTATATATGTAGCTCAGGGTAATATGAGCCACTCTAACTATAAGCTTTGTCAAAAAGGAAAGTTTTAAGATTAGTCTTAAAAGTAGACAAGGTGTCTGCCTCACGGACCAAAACTGGGAGTTGGTTCCACAGGAGAGGAGCCTGATAGCTAAAGGATCTGCCTCCCATTCTACTTTTAGAGACTCTTGGAACCACCAGCAGACCTGCAGTCTGAGAACGAAGTACTCTGTTAGGAACATACGGGGTAATCAGAGCTCTGATATATGATGGAGCTTGATTATTAAGGGCTTTATACGTTAGAAGAAGAATTTTAAATTCTATTCTTGATTTAACAGAAAGCCAATAAAGGGAAGCTAAAATTGGAGAAATATGATCCCTCTTGTTGATTTTCATCAGAACTCTTGCTGCAGCATTTTGGATCAGCTGAAGACTTCGAACTGCATTTTGTGGACTTCCTGATAGTAAAGACTTACAATAGTCCAGCCTTGAAGTAACAAATGCATGGACTAGTTTTTCAGCATCACCCCTGGACAGAATGTTTCTAGTTTTGGTGATATTCCTGAGGTGAACAAAGGAAACTCTGGAACCCTGTTTAATATGGGATTTAAATGACATGTCTTGGTCAAAAACAACACCAAGATTTTTAACTTTATTTCCAGAGGCCAATTTAATGCCATCCAGATTAAGTGATTGATTAAGAAGTTTATTTTTTGAGGACTCTGGTCCAAAGATTACAACTTCTGTCTTGTCAGAATTTATATGCAGGAAATTTAAAGTCATCCAGCTTTTGATGTCATCAAGACATCAACAGCTGGAGTGACTGTGGCTTGATGGCTTGAGTAGTCGTCTGGCAATCAGAAAGTTGTGGGTTCGATTCCAGCTTCCCCACATGTCGATGTGCCCCTGGGCAAGGCACTTAACCCCAAATTGCCTACCGAGCTCCGTCTCGGTGTATGGGGAGTGTTGGCCTAGTGGTTAGAGCAGCGCGCTTGCACTCAGCGAAGGAGTACCCGGTTTGATCCCCAGCGCCTGCACTCTGGGTCCCTGAGCAAGACCCTTAACCCCAGAACGCTTCCCGGCGCCGCACATGGCAGCCCACTGCTCCACAAGGGTGATGGGTTAAAAGCAGAGAACAAATTTTGTTGTAATGTATGTTTCAATGACAATAAAGATGATACTACTATACTACTACTACTACTACATGACTACAGTCGAAGTAACTGATTGGATTCATCAGGATTTATGGATAAATATAGCTGAGTGTCATCAGCATAACAGTGGAAATTAATCCCATGCTGTCTGATAATTTTGCCAATCAGAAGCATATATATATATATATATAGTAAAAAGAATTGGTCCAAGGACTGAACCCTGTGGTACTCCACAGGTGAGCCTAGAGTTTGAGGAAAATGTATTATTAACGTGAACAAATTGGAATCTGTCCGACAGATAAGATTTAAACCAGCCTAATGCTTTCCCCTTAATCCATACCGTATGCTCAAGTCTTTGTAGGAGAATATTGTGATCAACTGTGTCAAATGCAGCACTGAGATCTAACAGGACAAGTATAGACACAAGTCCATTATCTGAGGCCATGAGAATATCATTAGTGACCTTCACCAGAGCTGTTTCAGTGCTATGATGAGCTCTAAAGCCTGACTGAAATTCCTCAAGTAGGTCATTACTTTGTAAATGTTCACATAGTTGATTAGCAACTACTTTCTCAAGAATTTTAGATAAGAAAAGAAGATTAGATATAGGTCTGTAATTTGTTAACTCATCTTGATCAAGAGATGGTTTCTTAAGTACAGGTTTAATAACAGCTACTTTAAAAGGCTGTTGTACATATCCATTTACCAAGGATAGATTAATCATGTCTAAAATAGGACCACTGATCAAAGGAAATACCTCCTTAAACAACTTGGTTGGGATTGGGTCTAACATACAGGTAGAAGGTTTAGATGAAGCTAACATTTTAGATAGCTCAGAAAGCTCTACTGCTTCTAAACAGTTCAGACACTGCGCAGGTTCTAAAGATTCCTCCAACTCTGCCTCACTTACTGAGGATGAGGTAATCATGTTTGGGAGGATGCCAATTATTCTATTTTTAATGGAATCAATTTTATTTATGAAGAATCAAATAAAATCATTACTGCTAAGAGCTAAGGGAATGGATGGATCAACAGAGCTATGACTCTGAGTAAGTGTGGCAACTGTACTGAAGAGAAATCTAGGATTATTTTTGTTCTCCTTAATTAACAATGAAAAATATGCTGCTCTAACTCTGCGAAGGGTCTTGTTATACAACAATAGACTGTCCCTCCAGATTAGGTAGGATTCCTCTTGGTGTGTAGAGCGCCATTTTCTCACCATTTTCCTAACATTGTGCTCTAAGGAACGCAGCTCTGAATTAAACCAGGGAGCCAGCCTCCTGGGAATAATCACCTTCTTTTTTAAGGGAGCAACATTGACTATTGCAGAACGCAATAACGAAGTCATACCGTTAACAAAGACATCTATTTGTGAATGGGAAGAAACAACATTGCTGCTATCTGCAAGGTATTTCTGCAACACATTCTGTGTCAACATGAATGTTAAAATCACCCTTGTCAGTGTTTATCACCAAATCAGATAAGAAGTCTGACAGCTGATCCAAAAACTGAGAGCGAGGGCCTGGTGGACGATACAAAACAACAAACAGAAGAGGTTTTATTGCTTTGCAATTTGTATGAGGGAAACTGAGGGATAAATGTTCAAAAAAACTGTAGTTATTAATTGGCCTGGTACTAACTAATAAATCAGACTGAAAGATGGTTGCCACTCCTCCTTCTCTTCCCACAGATCTGGGAATGTGGAAATTTGAATAATTGGAGGGAGTTGACTCATTTATACTAACATAGTCCTCTTGTAGCCAGGTTTCTGTGAGACAAAATAAGTCAATGTGTTTATCAGAAATCAATTAATTAACTAACAAAGTCTTTGGGGAGAGTGACCTTATATTTAATAGACCACATTTAATTGTTTTATTTTTTGGTTTTTTTGAGCCGTAATAATTTTTATTAGATTTTTATGATTTGTTCCTTTTAGATCAGGGTACCAGAGAAAATTACGGAGTCCGACATTGTTTTAGCAAACTCACACACCGAAGCAACACCAACTTTAGTGACCTCCGATCGACGTGACCAGGTGTCATTACCGCCAGCGTAAATAACAATCTTACTGTATTCACGCCTTTCCTTAGCCAGCAGTTTCAGGTAAGATTCTATGTCGCCCGTTCTGGCCCCTGGCAGGCATTTAACTATGGTCCCTGGTGTCTCTAGTGCCACGTTTCTGACTATAGAGCTCCCAGTCACCAGAGTCGGCTTCTCAACGGGTGCGTCGCTGAGTGGGGAAAATCTGTTAGAAACGCAGACAGGTTGGTGGTGACCTGGGGGCTGAATTCTAGAGAGAATTATGTGTGAGCCTACAGACAGAAACACTTCAGGATGCGATCTAGCACCTTTTAGAAAGGCTAATTTTAATAAAATTAACCGTGAACACGCACAGACGTATAATAATTTACTACATGCCCTGACGTTCTTGGGGTGGGATGCCCGACTTGTAGAATGGTAGGGGAAACACTGATAGTGATGCAGGGCAGGATTGGGGGGGGGGGGGGGGGGGGGGGGGGGGGGGGGGTTCTCACCAAAGCAGAGAAGCAATGTCAGCTGGGTGGTTGTCAAGCCTTTTCTAGTTATTAAACATAGTCCTGTTGATCTTATTATTTATACTGGTTCAAAGTTTTCTATCTAAAGAAACCCAACAGATTTATTGGAGTCATTGACTTGCAGCATTTACTCCTGGATGAGCATGAAGCCACAGCGGACATTGGCAGGCCTTTGCATTGGCAGCAATCCCTCACATTGGATGCATGTAGCGCCAGTGGAGAGGAAACATCCCCTTTCACAGGAAGAAACCTTCAGCAAAACCAGAACCAGGCTCAGTGTGAACGTCCATCTGCCACCACCCACTGGGGGTAGAGAAGACAGAGCAGAGACACAAGAAGAAAATAGAAGCACTGACCCAGGAATACTTTGTGTTGCCCCTTTTCTATTTGTACCAACCCAGGGGGGTTCCTACGGGTTGACTCACTTCTTCAGCTTTTCCATTGTTTACTATTACTATGTTTCGTATCTGCTTCCCTGTGTTTCCAAGTGCAGCAAAGGCACGAAGACATGATGTCAGTAAACTGTCAGCCTCTGATATGCTAGGTGGTTGAGTCACTGTTTGCCTAACTAGACCATGTTTTTCCCTTTATTGGTTTAGGTATATTCTTCTTCTTTGTTCACCCTTCCTCTACTTCGGCTCTGAACTTTTTTCTCGTAAACCACCTACAAGGATTCCTTTCTGAGAGCATTTTAAGTGAGAAATGTTGAAACATTAGAATCTAACCCAGACTTTTTTAGTTGTCCAGGTAAAAGTAGTTAAGTTGTTGCAGAATAAAGAGAAACTGACTTATTTTGGGAAATATGTGAATAAATAACCAGATGTTTGTAAGAAGGAGGCAGAAACCACAAGTTCAAGAAAATGTCATAATTTATCTGCAAAAACAAAAATGTAAATATGATGGAAATACCCAGATCTGCAAAGATACAAATGACTGCTTTCTGCAATATGTTTGAACCTTTTTCCGTTTGTTCCATACTTTCCTGTTTATTAGTTCTCATTTATTTCTTTACCATTGTCTTTTGATCTGTCAGAGCTCCCTATTTTACATCCACAGAACAGCTCATGAAGAAATGATGAATCATGACAATATCTCACATTTGTTTAGATGAGGTATCCCAAACTAAACAGATGATTGTAGTAAAGACATAGATTTTAACAGCAGCTCTGTCCATCTGCAGAGTGACGACAAGAAGGCCTTTAATCTTCATACAGAAGCTTTAGAGGACACAAGTGTTGCCACATCTGCTGCTGCTGCAGAAGCTGGAGAAACAGCCCGAGTCATGACACTTGACTCTGAAGACATTATTAGTACAGTTGGCGACAGGAGTCAGCCCAGCCCTCCCCAGCTTCTGCCTGATTCCTGCAATCCTGAGTCCAGTTCTCCTCCAAAAATGGCATCCAGCGTCAGCCTGGCTGATTCTGTACAGTCAGCCTCTCACAGTGAGTCTAACTTAGACATTTCACACGAGCTTTGCATTTTAACAACGTTCATAAATGTAGGTAAGATGTCATAAATAGTATACATTTAGCCAGGAAAGCTGCAACGCTGACTAAAATCGTTATGATGTTGTGGGAGAGAAGAAGAGTTGAGTATTAAAAGACGTGCACCCATCCAAATTTTGTAACATATTTCTAATTTCAGGTTTTAAATAGTTGTAAGTAGCAACATTCACACCAACTGTTCCTTTTGACACTAATAACAACCAAGTGAAGAGGATGAAATCTTGTTTTTCTCAGACTGCAGCAGACTCAGGCCGAGTCGTGTCCAGAGCGTTGTCTCCAGCCAGGGCAGTCTGGACTCAGACATGCAGGGTAAGTTCTTACCCCTGCTAAATTAGGCTCGATGCAACAATATTAAAGTATTTTAATAAGCATATTCTGTGGTTGTTCTCCTTGAGCCACAGCTGACCTCCTAGGATTTATCAGCATGAGACTGCTAGCTAACAGCTCTAAATGTGTTTCGGATGGCTGTCTGATGGTTCCATATTGGGATGGTTCAGCGGTGGCCAGTCTTAACGTCTCAGCATAGCACAAACCACAAATATTGTACTATTTATTGTATACACTTGATATTAATTATTATAGACTTTAAAAACGCCTAGAATACAGTGTGTTTACATCATCCACAGGTGTCAAACTCCAGTCCTCATGGGCAGTTGGTGTCTCTGCCTCCACACATCTCAATCACAGAATGATTGAGATGTAATTGAGTCATCTGGACACATTCAGAAGATGCGAGACCTCCAGGACTGGAATTTGACACCCCTTCTATTTTGTTACCTGTAAAGATTTCTTCTGTGGTTTTTTTTGTTTTGTTTTTTTTGTCATAGAGAATGTGGGGCTTCTGACAGAAGGTTGCATCGAGTCATTGACTTGCAGCATTCACTCCTGGATGAGCATAGATCCACAGTGGGCAGTCAATTTGCAGTCAATTAATAATAATTGCTGCAAATAGTAAAAGTTAACCTGTTTAATTTAATTAATTTCATTGACAGTGTACCAGTGATAAAAGAGTGCAGTAAAATTCAGTTCAGAATGCTAGATGCCAGAATGCCAGCTAGATGCTGGTGTTCTGCCTTAGAGCCCTGCTAATTGCATAAAGTCATGGACTTTACAACAATTCTTCCTTCTGGGCAAACATGAGGAGACTGGAAAGGAACATTTTTATTATACGTCCTTACAACTTACAATAAAAATGTTAAAATATCTAACAAACACAAAAAAAATTGCCATATTTTATGAAAATCAAACAAACCTCATTCCAAGAAGTCAAATAGCAACCCTGGAATCTTTCCACAACTCAAACAGGCCTGTAAGATTTTATGAAACACTGAGTCATTGATAGATGCCCCCCCCCCAATTTTGTTTAGTCCAGGGTCAGCCCAAGGCCTCAGGCTTAAGCTGATCAGAGTGGACGTACAATATAGTGCCTCTAGTTTAGTGTGAGTGTATGTGGGTGTGGCCTGAGTATGTATGACTGTGAGCAAGATTACCACGAATGGGGTGGATTCCTTCACTTCTTGCCTGTTTTCCGGTCAGTGGTGGCCATATGCATCTCTAAGACCTGCCAAAATGAACTGCTCTGTTGCATTTGAGAGGTTTCTCAACCACATACTAGGGATGAAAGGAAGCACAAGCACCATTTGTTGCTGTTCAAGCCGAGGAAACCACCGATGTGGCTTGTGTAATCCTGTGCATGACTGTGCTCAGGTGAGTCACCAAATGCACAGATTACGAGCCTTTGTCCTGCTAGAGGACAGGTGTGCAGAAAATATTTGAAAAACTCCTGAAAGAAAAGCTCTGGCCGTTTAAACTTCCAAAAAAACTGAATTGGCCAGACTTATGATGGAGCAGCAGTGATGAGCATTGCACCCTGTGGTGTGCAGGCCTGGTTTGAGGGAGGTCTTCCTCGTCCTCCTTAGTTTGTGCATTGCTATGCCCATCAGTTAGGCCTAATAATTCAGCAGGCATGCACATGGCTGCTGTCCTGGAGGAAGTGTGCAGCAGGAGGATTCCATTATTGGGCCAAACACACAGTGCACAATGTTTGAACCTGGAAGAAAACCTGTTTTATGCCTGTTAACATTTTCTACAGAAACGTCCAAAAACAAAACAGGCCTCAGAGAAATTGATATGGTCAGTAACTGACTTGAAGAAGTTGCTGAGGAACTAAACCCAGATGCAGGTATTCCAGCACCGCGCAGGATGCCAAGTTCAGGGCGGGCCTCGGCAGTAGCTCAGCGCTGCAAAATGATGATGGAGCAGCCAAAGGCTCACTTTGAGAACGCCCAACTCTTTAATTTGTTTCAGCTCATTTACCCGCATCTCTTCCTGGATTCTAACTCCAGTTCCCCACAGAATCAACAGGATGCAGCATGCGGACATTTCCCAATGAACTGCAAAGAAAAACTGAAAGGTGAACTGATGGTGATGCACAGCATGATCTGCAGCGTTACCTTCTCCTGTCATTGTTGAGGATGCTGAGAAAGGATGATCTGCAGATGCTTCTTCTCTAAAGTCTTTCTATTAAAGTAAATAACTATCACAACCCTGATGACATCTGCAGTCAGAAAAATGCTTTAAGAGACTGAAGAGTAACAAACTCTTTTTTTTTTCTGCTGTATCTAATATTCCCTTGAGTAGGAGATTTGTTGTTCGACAGCCTACATCCTGACATTCAACTCCCTAATGATAATTATAATGAGGTGTGCTCTACAAAAGCTGAAATAGTCAAGTGTCTGATTGGGTACACAGCTGTAAAAATATATATAAAAAAACATATTCTATATTGCAATGTTGGTAACATCACTGAGTGTTGGTGCACTTTGATGGACTTTATGTCCCTTGGGAATTGAAAACGGGGGCTATTCATTGACAGAATGATCGTTTTCAGCCTAATCTACTGTTTGCTGACATTAGTGTTCATAGAAAAGTATGTAGTTTGTTTTTAAATTAACCTTCCTATGGTGTTAGGGTCCCGACGGACCCGTTTTGAGTTTTAACATGCATAAAAGCACTTCATACATTTGTTTTTTGAGTTAAAACTTTTTGACTTTGTCAGGGACTTCCATTTAAACAAAGTAAAATCTTTTTTTTTTTTTTTTTACTAAATTATAAAGTGCTCTGGTGAAAAAAATGACTTTTGTGGTGTTCGGGTCATTTGTGATTATAAAACAATAAAAAATGCCCAAAATTAAATCATGAACACACAGTCAACCAACAGCCTCTTCCTCCAACCACTTAAGCTTCATTTAGGGGCTTTTCTCTTTGCCTTTTTGCAAGAACAAACAAAGGGAGACATGTCCAGGCTTGTCAAGCCATTTGAGTGTAGAGGTGGTGACTTGCAGAGTACACATCTCCAATTCACAGGATGCAACAATGAGGAGAAGATATGCTGTTAAAACAAAGGCCCAGGGGGCCACAAAAAAATATTAATACCAATCTTTTCATGGATAAGGGAGCCCAACCAGCTAAACAAGAGTTAAGAAAACATTGGATGATAAAAGATTGTTTTTAGGGTATTTTATGGCTGATTTAATACACGGGTCCAAAATGACCCGCTAACACTACAGATGGCAGCAGAAAGCTAACACCAGAGGAAGGTTATGAGTCAGTTCAACAAATGTGTTTTTTGATAAGAAAATAAACAATTTGGCCAAATGTGTGAAGTTGGCATGCTGCTTTTTTAAGCATCTTCAGTCTAGGTAAATTTTCTTAAAGGAGAAAATGAAACTGAAGGCTGGAGTGGCATTTTAAGCTATATTTAGATGTAAACCCCTAAAAAGGTGTCAGAGACTTGGCATTTGAGGTTAAGGGTTTGAGTTGGACAATGCAGACCACTCTTCCTGTAGCTCTACGCTTCTGCAGGAGTGAATGCTGCTTGTCGGGACTTTGAAGCAATCAACTGGTTCCCTTATATTAGAAATGTTTGACCAATCTGTATAATATGATTAATTTTGACTTTGTAAAGTGCCTCGAGATGGCATGTTTCATGAATTGGCGCTATACAGGACTGTCTCAGAAAATTAGAATATTGTGATAAAGTTCTTTATTTTCTGTAATGCAATTAAAAAACATGAAATGTCATACATTCTGGATTCATTAGAAAACAACTGAAATATCGCAAGCCTTTTATTGTTTTAATATCGCTGATTATGGCGTACAGCTGAAGAAAACTAAAAAATCATATCTCAAAATATTAGAATATTTCCTCAGACCAAGTATAAAAAAATTATAACAGCAAAACAAAATCAAACATTTAAAAATGTCCGTTAATGCACTCAGTACTTGGTTGGGAATCCTTTTGCACAGATTATTGCATCAATGCGGCATGGCATGGAGGCAATCAGCCTGTGGCATTGTTGAGGTGTTATGGATGCCCAGGATGCTTCAATAGCGGCCTTTAGCTCATTTGCATTGTTGGGTCTGGTGTCTTTCAGCTTCTTCTTCACAATACTCCACAAATTCTCTATGGGGTTCAGGTCAGGTGAATTGGCAGGCTAATCAAGGACAGTAATGCCATGGTCAGTACACCAGTTACTGGTGGTTTTGGCACTGTGGGCAGGTGCCAGATCATGCTGGAAAATTAAATCATCATCTCCATAGAGCTTTTCAGCAGATGTAAGCATGTAGTGCTCTAAAATCTCTTGGTACACAGCTGCATTTACCCTGGACTTGATGAAACACAGTGGACCAACACCAGCAGCTGACATGGCTCCCCAAACCATCGTTGACTGTGGGAACTTCACACTGGATTTCAAGCAACTTGGATTTTGCGCCTCTCCAGCCTTTCTCCAGACTCTGGCGCCTTGACTACCAAAGGACATACAAAACTTACTTTCGTCTGAAAAGAGGACTTTCGTCTGAAAAGAAGTCCTCTTTTCAGACTTTTCGTCTGAAAAGAGGACTTCTTTTCCATAGCCCAAGTCAGACGCTTCTTCCGTTGTCTTGAGTTCAGAAGTGGCTTAACCATGGGAATACGGCTATTGTAGCCTATTTCCCGGACACGTCTGTGATCAGTGGCTTTTGATACCTGGACTCCAGCTTCAGTCCACTGTCTTTGAAGCTCCCCCAAATTCTGGAAGCGGCTCTTCTTCACAATGATGTTAAGGCTGCGGTCACCTCTCTTGGTTGTGCAGCGTTTCCTGCCACATTTCCCCCTTCCAACACACTTTTTGTGAATGTGCTTTGAAACTGCACTCTGTGAGAAGCCTGCTCTTTGAGAAATTTCTTTTTGTGTCTTACCCTCCTGATGGAGGGTGTCAATGATGGTCTTCTGGACAGCAGTCAGATCAGCAGTCTTCCCCATACTTGTGATTTAGTTTACTGAACCAAGCTGAGTATTTTTCAAGGCTCAGGAAACCCTTGCAGTTGTTTCGAGTTATTGGATGATTCAAGTGATTAGTTAATTAGCCTACTAGTATACTTTTTCACGATATTCTAATATTTTGAGATAGGATATTTGGGTTTCTTAAGCTGTAAGCTATAATCAGCGATATTAAAACAATAAAAGGCTTGCAATATTTCAGTTGATATGTAATGAATCCAGAATGTATGACATTTCATGTTTTTTAATTGCATTACAGAAAATAAAGAACTTTATCACAATATTCTAATTTTCTGAGACAGTCCTGTATAAATAAGATTGAATTGAATTGAGTTCAAGTTGGGACTTACGGGTTGCATTGCCTAATTTCGGGGGCGGGTCTTGTGTCTCTTCTCCTCAGCTTGTGGTGAGTATGGGGTTAATTCAGGGGGAAAACAAAGAGCACCGCAGCCGCTGACGGACTCTTCAAACATGAATAATGTTAAGAGTAAAGAAAACCAAAGTGCACCTCATAACTGTCAGCTCCAGTGTAGGTCCAGCTGAAAACAGCAAAGACAACTACAAAAATAAACCCAAAATGCACATCTAAAAATTAAGGACACAAAGAGGAAAAGTCAGGAAAGAGCAGGACCCTACTAGAGTGACGAAAAAAGATACTAGACTAGAACAAGGATGCGGTCCCACCTCGGTTCTCGAGCAAAGGGTCAGTCAGTTTGGTCCGGACTTTGCTTCCGGACCAAACTGTGGTGGGGGAGTGGTGGCCTAGTGGTTAGAGCAGCGCGCTTGCGCTCTGAGAAGGATGCAAGTACCCGGTTCGATCCCAACTACCTGCACTCTGGGTCCCTGAGCAAGACCATTAAACCCCCGACTGCTCCCCAGGCGCCGCACAGTGGCAGCCCACGGCTCCACAAGGGGATGGGTTAAGATGCAGAAGTGAATTTCTCCATTGTGAGATCAACATGTTCAATTTATTTTATTTATTTATTTATACCAGCTGAAGATTGACAATAAAAATCTGCTCTCCCTGTACTGGTTGCAGTGCACCTGTCCACACAGATCCTCTCATGGTCTCACTTAGTTATTGTGTTTCAGGCATTTTCCTGTTTCATCTCCTGTTTCATTTCAGTTTTGCCATCTTCAGAAGTTGTAAAACTACTAAATGGAATGGCATGGATGTCACCGTTTTGTCTTTGTACCTCTGAAGGTTATGATGGCGGCAGCAGTGATTCTGAGTGTGAGAGTCCCACCCCTGATGAGCAGGAGGCCTGCTCACCTTCCATGCCGGACTTTTGGCTCATTGTTAACATCCATCAGGACAGGGTGAAGGTGTACTCTCATGCCAGGTCAGATCAGCCTTCTCAGGGACCGCTTTCTCTAAACTCTGCCTTTTTACTTCACGATCTGAGATCCTGTCGGTTTGCTTGTTGTAAAAAAAAAAAAAAGTAAAATTTGATTTATTTATTTTTTATTTTTTATTGCTTGATCTAGCAACATCTGATCAATATTTTCTACTTCTAAATAAGACATGTTCGTCTCTCATTCAAATTAGTTTTTTAAATATTTTCAAAGAAAATTATTTTTTTTTGTAACCGATGTCATAGAGGTGGTGATATTAATTGCAAATTGGGTATCTTATTGGTCCTTTTGTTAGGAGATTTGGAACTACTTGTTTCTTTGGATTAACTAGATTTTTCTTACAGATCCTTGAGCGAAGAAAAAGAGAGTGATGCTGGGGAGCTTGGGGAGAAAGAAGAAGAACATGAGCTGCCAGAGTTCTTAGAACTGCACCAGACAGTGGTCAGGAAGATTGGTGAAGTCTGCAGGATTGTGAATCAGGTGGCTTCAGTTATTACATCTAAACATTGTTCTGGGACATGATTGGTGTATGTCATTCAGTCCATTTGATCAAAGTCCCCCATCCTCAGCATGCACAGGGGCCAGATATCAGTTTCTGGATGTTGGGTGTCTAGTTTAGTTGTTAACATGTCTTGGCTGCTTTAGGTGAAATGGCAGACTGTTTTAATGGAGTTGTGCTTTTATTGTGTTTGATATGTTTTAGCGCATGCTGCTCCAGGACCTGCACGACAGCCACGTATGTAACACGCTGCTGGTGGCTGAAAGTGAGGAGGATATCTGGAAGAATGACTCTCTCTTTAGGCAGAGGCAGGGCACTGACGGTGAGCTGGGACATTGCTTCCGTTTTATCAGCCTTTGCTGTTTCATTTGAAATGTAGTGGTTGCGGTGGATCTCTGATGTTACTGTCTTTATATTTTATACAACAACTACAAGGTAGTTGCTAAATATGTATTAAATCTATCCTTTTCACAAATCACGCAGATTACAACACAGAGGAGAGCTACCAGGCCAGAGACTACCTGGCTGCCACCATGCAATTTATCCCTGGGCATTTTGCATGCGACATTGTGTGGAGTACAGTAATCCACATCCATCCGCGCCTTAAGATGGGACCCAACATGGGGGTGTCCAGGGGTGAGTTGCTGATTGCAGTGATTATATCAAAAGATGCTAAAGTGAAAACATTTGTGAGAAACATTGATACTTGACAGTTTTATAGTTACATTTTCAAATGGTAATGAATGGTACCTTCATTTTATACATCAATGTACTCAAATTTTTTGCAAGATGGAATGATAATATAACTTAAATGAGTTTTAGGAGTGAACATTTAAATGTATTTACCATAATAATGTCTTTTAGCTTGACAAGGCCAAGGCTATTTACCTTCTCAGTTCAGTTCATGACTGACTTCAGCTGTTTGTTTCTCTTTGCCAGCTTTGATGCAATCAACCGGGTCCCCTTAAATAGGAAATGTTTTGACCAATCTGTATAATCTGACTGAATTTGACTTTGGAAAGTGCCTTGAGATGACGTTTCATGAATTGGCACTATATAAATAAAATTTAATTGAATAAAAAATATTTGTTTAGATAGTTACTGGAACTCGTTTCATTAGTATTCAAAGATTTTACTTGTTGGGAAGGTCTATTGGAGCCATTTCCAAACAATTGCACGAGATCATCAGTTTAAACAGCGCTGCGTAATTTTGTTATGGTCTTCTACTGGTAGAAGACCCCAACTCTTCACATCCCAGATGAAACAAATAGAAATTGAATGCCAAGGAACAGCCACTTAGGAAGCACCAAGACTCTAGCCTGTCAAGATACTGCTGGAAGTACAGTGTGACTGCCCACAGTGAAGCTAAGGTTTTATGTTGTATGAACATCGTATCTGGATTGTTGAGACCAATAAAGGAGCTCCTCCTTCAAAATCAGCATGTTCAAAGTTAAAGCTTCCTAAATCTCTGGCCAATTCTTTTGACCATTTAACCCTCAGTTTCCCTCATCCAAACTGAAAAACAATAAAACCTTTTCTGTTTATTGTTTTGTATCGTCCACCAGGCTCTTACTCTGTTTTTAGATCAGTTCTCAGACTTCTTATCAGATTTGGTGTTAAACACTGACAAGGTTATTATAATGGGGGATTTTAACATTCATGTTGCCCTGTTGTGAAAGGGTTAGTTTCAATGAGTCTGTTCCTTTTCTAAATGTATCAGTGTAATGTATTCGTCCGTCCGTCCGTCTTCTTCCGCTTATCCGGGGTCGGGTCGCGGGGGCAGCAGCTTCAGTAGGGAGGCCCAGACGTCCCTCTCCTCAGCCACTTGGGCCAGCTCCTCAGGAGGAATCCCAAGGCGTTCCCAGGCCAGCCGGGAGACATAGTCCCTCCAGCGTGTCCTGGGTCTTCCCCTGGGCCTCCTCCCGGTGGGACGTGCCCGGAACACCTCACCAGGGAGGCGTCCAGGAGGCATCCTGACCAGATGCCCGAGCCACCTCAACTGGCTCCTCTCGACGTGGAGGAGCAGCGGCTCTACTCTGAGTCCTCCCCGGATGACTGAGCTCCTCACCCTATCTCTAAGGGAGAGCCCAGACACACTACGGAGAAAACTCATTTCAGCCGCTTGTATCCGGGATCTCGTTCTTTCGGTCATGACCCAAAGCTTGTGACCATAGATGAGGGTAGGAACGTAGATCGACCGGTAAATCGAGAGCTTCGCCTTTTGGCTCAGCTCTCTCTTCACCACAACGGATCGGTACAGCGCTCGCTTCACAGCAGACGCTGCACCAATTCGCCTGTCGATCTCCCGCTCCAATGTGTAATGTATAATGTATTCCCTGTGTAATGTATTCCCTTTGGTTATTTCACTGTCATTTGTACCCCCTGCACCGTGGGTGACGCAGAAAGAGTGGATCCAGTCAACTCCGTTTCATTTTTAGTCCACTAGACATGAAAGTACAGATGTTTTACTTTTGTTAAAAAGGGAAAAAGGGGTGTTGAGACTTTATTTTTCATTTAGTGTATTAAAACAGAAAACAAAACACACAACTGTTCTCCCATTGTTTCAACACACTGAGACTGCCTAATATGAGGAGAATCACGTCTGTTTACTCTCCACAACATTTACGCTCAATATGGCAATTTGTAAATGTTTACAAAGTTGATTAGCAACTACTTTCTCAGAATTTTTAGATAAGAAAGAAGATTAGATATAGGTCTGTAATTTACTAACTCATCTTGATCAAGAGATGGTTTCTTAAGTAAAGTTTTAATAACAGCTACTTTAAAAGCCTGTGGTATATATCCATTTACCAAGGATTGATTAATCATATCATTAATCATCCGCAGCCCAGATGGGCTTTGTTATTCTAGTAGCTGTTATGTTTATTTATTTATTTATTTTTTTTTTACAAGGAATAGGGATTTTTTTCCTTTCATGGTAACTTGTGCTCCCTTTAGAGAAGCTGTGTCAGTAATGTAAAGATATTGGAAGTTTTCAGAAGCTTAAGTTTTCTTGTTGGATTTAAAAAAAATTATACTACTCATCCAGTGAGGACTCGGAGTAGAGCCACTGCGCCTCCACGTTGAGAGGAGCCAGTTGAGGTGGCTCGGGCATGTGGTTAGGATGCCTCCTGGACGCCTCCCTGGTGAGGTGTTCCGGGCACGTCCCACCGGGAGGAGGCCCAGGGGAAGACCCAGGACACGCTGGAGGGACTATGCCTTGGGATTCCCCCGGAGGAGCTGGCCCAAGTGGCTGGGGAGAGGGACATCTGGGCCTCCCTACTGAAGCTGCTACCCCCCGACCCGACCCCGGATAAGCGGAAGAAAACGGACGGACGGACGGACGGACGGACGGACGGACGGATATACTGTGAATTGCCATCTTGTGAAAATTACACAGATTCAATTTGAAGAAACTTCTTTTAGACATTTATACTTGACCTGTAACTTAGTCATCATCTCCCTAATAATTTTATTATTATCAAAAGTCAGCTTGTTCAGCCTGTGAACAGTGAATAAAGTGGGACAATATATGTTGAGCTTAAACAAGACATGCATGAATAAAACAGCACCAGCATTCATAGGCTTCAATAGACCATTACCCCTCATTTCTTATGTCAACCAGTCTGTATAGCAAAGTTTTTCAGGAATATTTTAGAACTCAATTTCATCCAAGGAGGAAATGTTTAAACCTATTACAAAATGTCGTTATTAGATCAGGATTCCTGAATATATTTTAAACAGTGTTTAACTTTGATTATGTTTCTTGGTGCCCCATCACAGCAATCCAGGCTCTGCGATCCGTGCTGAACTCCTTCTCTGTGGTAAACAGAAAGAACATGTTTGTCTACCAGGAGCGCACGACTAAATCAGTCTTCTACCTCAGGTGAATTCTGTTTTTCTAGCATTTTCTCCACCTACATATTCGTGGCCTACAGTCTATTTTTCACAAACAAGGCTTTAAAACTACAACAACACACCCAGGATGTTAATGTTAACGTGGTTAGTGAGTCTTATCTGTGAGATCAGAAAAATAAATAATTACTCTGTACAGTTCTGGAATATCTCCTGGTTTTCTTTGGCTGCTGGATGTACCAGGTGTCTCATGTGATTCTACACATTTTAACCAAAATATTAATAAAAATGCTGTTATTATTATTGTCAGTTAACTCACAATGGAAACTTCCATTTGCCTTGCATTGTGTCCCCTAGACTCTGTGAAACCTCCCTGGCAGGCAGATATTCAGACCTGGATGGAAACCTTCATCCGACTCGCTCAATGGCACTCATTAGAAGTCAGGAGCCTTTATATCCTGAGGACCCTATGGTGAGAAAACGCAGTTCTGTATTCTTTATTTTTATTTTTTTTCCCCAGTGTCCTGTCTAGCAATGTGGCAATAAGAATTGATGTCTTAATGCCAAGTAGAGCTTGACAGATTTTACTTTCCCAAGTGGAGCAATCAGCTTTCGCCATAGTGCTCCGCTTGATTCATGCATATAAATAGTTTTATTGTGATTCATGCGGGGAGTATTTCAAATTATGTGGACACTACAATGGGAGAGTAGGAGAGTAAAGGAAGAACAGGAGGAAAAAAAGAAAGAGAAGAGGTCAAAGAAAGAGGAGATAAAAGGGAAAGAATGATAAAAAATCTTCAGTCTGCTTCATCACCTGGAAAGAGAGATGTAAAAAGAACAGCGCAACCAATGGATATAGTATAGTAATAGTAATATCATCTTTATTGTCATTGAAACATATATTGAAGCATACATTACAACGAAATGTGTTTTCTGCTTTTAACCCATCACCCTTGGGGAGCAGTGGGCTGCCATGTGTGGGGGCGGGGAAGCATTCTGGGGTTAAGGGTCTTGCTCAGGGACCCAGAGTGCAGGTGCTTGGGATCGAACAGGGTACTTGCATCCATCTCTGAGTGCAAGCGTGCTACTCCAACCACTTGGCCAACGCTCCCCATACACCGAGACGCAGCTCGGTAGGCAATTTGAGGTTAAGTGCCTTGCCCAGGGGTATGTGAAATTTATCCAGAACAAAAATGCTCAATAGTGGTTGTGAAGAACCAAAGGCCCAAGCACCGAGGCAGGTGCCGGGAGATCCATAACCCCAGACCCCCAAAGGGGCCCCCAAAGCAGGGCGCCCAAGAGGGGCAAACACAGGAAATCTGCCCCCTCCCACCAAGGTATGAGGAGAGATGATCCTGAGGAAATCCCCCAGCCACCGCAATGCCAAAGCCCCCAGGAGCGGCGGGGGCGAGCCAGTGGGCTCCGCCGGCAGCCAGCTATGCTGAAGTGGCACCGGCCATGGGCCCAGAGGCCCCAGGGGCGCCCCGCCCCCCGACTGAGCCCCGGGGGGGCTAGACCCGGCGAAGCAGCCGCCAGGAATGAGCCGACACCCACCCGGGAATCCGCCCCGAACCCAAGGGCCGCCAATGCACCAGCGGGCCAAGGCGCCAGCCAGCGGAGGGGGGGGGGGGGGGGGTTCCGCACCTAGCGGAGACTTGAGATGTTCTTGGGAGAGGCAGCGGTTCGGACCCTAACCTGGCAAAAAAAAAAAACAAGTCTCATTCACACCTTCCCACCCTAGTGCCCCACTCCCCACACACAGACAAAAAAAAAGGACAACGCCGTACACACATTTCCACATAACACTCATATCCAACAATCCCAAGTGTGGGAGGGGGGGGGGGGGGCACACCATCCAATGATCCGACCGTTCCCGACCCCCCATCCCGCACCCGGACCAGACGCCCCCCGGCCCAGGCCCCCAGGGAGGGGGCCAACATGATCCGTACGGGCCACCCAACCTAATAAGCCCACTCCCTCCCCCTCCTTACACTAACCACCCCTCCCCCCACCCCCCAAGTTCTGTATTCTTAACTAAAATGTTAAAATTTGCAAATTTTGGGTTTGACCTACAGTTTTATCCATATCACGACGCGGCTAATATGTCTAAAACCCTTCAGGGGGAGTCTAATTAAAATGTCCTTCATAAAGTCCTTTAAGCCAACCATCAGCACTCACATGCTTTCCTTCCTGTGTAAGCAGATAGCAGCTTGTATCTCAGTTAAAGGAAATTTGAAATGCTGTGGGATATTGCTGGTTATATTTGTTACTGTATGAGCATTTATTCATTAGTGCGCTGTCGTGGTTAGATCATTTGTATATAATCATCTTGAAACTACCGACGCACCAGCACACTTTTTAGCAGTAGTACCACAATTAAATGTTTTTAAACACAGTTGCACTACTTCTGAGAGCCAGGCAGGGTAAGTAAATGTCAATGTTGCTTTTTAAACTATTTGTTGTATTTCGGTCCAGGGCTCCAGATCATCTTTGGAAGGCTCTCGGCCAGTAGGACAAGTAGACAAGCACATCCTGCTTCTGGTGCACGGAGTGGGAAATGCAGGTATGATGTGAAAAATGTTAAAAGGGATGAGATGGTGTTTAAGACCTACCTACCTACCCACCTACCAACCAATTAATTCACAACGCGTCATCTCAAGGCCTTACAAAGTTAAATGCAATCAAATTATACAGACTGACTGCTTCTATCTAAGGAAACCCAACAGGTTGCATTGATTCTTGATAAGCAGCATTCTCCCCTCCTCAAAAAGCATAGAGCCACAGTGAACATTCGTCTGCATTGTCGTTGGCTTTGCAGCAATCCCTCGTACTGAGTATGTATGTCATAACACGGATACGGAAAACTCTCTTTGAATTTAAAAGCAGAACATTTAAAGTTACCCAGGTTTTGATGTCATCAAGACATGCCTGCAGTTGAAGTAATTGATTGGATTCATCAGGATTTATGGATAAATATAGCTGAGTGTCATCAGCATAATAGTGGAAATTAATCCCATGCTGTCTGATAATTTTGCCAATCGGAAGCATATATATAGTAAAGAGAATTGGTCCAAGGACTGAACCCTGTGGTACTCCACAAGTGATCCTAGAGTTTGAAGAAGATTTGTTATTAACATGAACAAACTGGATCTGTCCAACAGATAAGATTTAAACCAGCCTAATGCTTTCCCCTTAATCCCTACAGTATGCTGAAGTCTTTGTAGGAGAAAATTGTGATCAACTGTATCAAATGCAGCAATGAGGTCTAACAGGACAAGTATAGACACAAGTCCATTATCTTAGGGCATGAGAATATCATTAATGACCTTTACCAGAGCCGTTTCAGTGCTATAATGAGCTCTGAAACCTGACTGAAACTCCTTAAGTAGGCCATTACTTTACGTTAGCAACTACTTTCTCAAGATTTTTAGATAAGAAAAGAAGATTAGATATAGGTCTGTAATTTACTAACTCATCTTGATTAAGAGATGGTTTAATAACAGCTACTTTTAAAGCCTGTAGGACATATCCATTTACAAATGATAGATTAATCTAACATAGTGCCACTGTTCAGAGGGAATATCTCCTTAAACAACTTGGTTGGAATCGGGTCTAACACACAGGTAGAAGGCTTAGATGAAGCTAAAATTTTAGATAGCTCAGAAAGCTCTATTGCATCTAAACAGTTCAGACACTGCGCAGGTTCTAAAGATTCCTCCAACACTGCCTCGCTTACTAAGGACGAGGTAATCATGTTTGGGAGGATGCCAATTATTTTCTTTTTAATGGAGTCAATTATATTTATGAAGAATCCCATAAAGTCATTACTGCTTGGAGCTAAGGGAATGGATGGATCAATGGAGCTGTGACTTTGAGTAAGTGTGGCAACTGTACTGAAGAGAAATCTAGGATTATTTTTATTCTCCTCAATTAATGATGAGAAATATGCTGCTCTAACTCTGCAAAGGGTCTTGTTATACAACAATAGACTGTTCTTCCAGATTAGGTAGGATTCCTCCTGGTGTGTAGAGTGCTATTTTCTCTCCAATTTCCTAACATTGTGTTTCAAGAAACGCAGCTCTGAATTAAACCAGGGAGCCAGCTTCCTGGGAATAATCACCTTCTTTTTCAAGGGAGTTACATTGTCTAATGCAGAACGCATTGAGGAAGTCACACCGTTAACAAAGGTGTCTATTTGTGAATGGGAAGAAACAACATTGCTGCAATTTGGAAGGCATTTCAGCAATACTGAGGGTATTAAAAAGGGGACAGACTCTTTAAAGTTTGATACAGCATTATCCGCTAAAAATCTACTATAATGGAACCCTCTTTTGGGGGTGGAGAACTCAGTTAAATTAAACTCAAAGGTTATTAAAAATGGTCAGATAGGACCGGGTTGTGAGGAAATACTGTTAATTCTTAATGATCAGTGCCATATGTCAGCACAAGGTCTAAAGTATGAAGCCAAGAGTGTGTGGGTTTCTGCACATTTTGAGTAAAACTAATTGAATTTAGGATAGTTTTAAAAACTACACTAAGGTTATCACATTCTGTGTCAACGTGAATGTTAAAATCCCCCACTATAATAACCTTGTCAGTATTTAACACCAAATTAGGTAATAAGTCTGACAACTGATCCAAAAACTGAGTGTAAGTGCCTGGTAGACAATACAAAACAACAAACAGAAGAGATTTTATTGCTTTGCAGTTTGGATGAGGGAAACTAAGGGTTAAATGTTCAAAAAAACTGTAGTTATTAATTGGCCTGGGACTAATTAATAAATCAGACTGAAAGATGGTTGCTACTCCTCCCCCTCTTCCCATAGATCTGGGAATGTGGAAATTTAAATAATTGGATGGAGTTGACTCATTTATAATAACGTAGTCCTCCTGTAACCAGGTTTCTGTGAGACAAAAAAATCTATCTGATTATCAGAAATGAATTCATTAACTAACGAAGTCTTTGGGGGGAGCGACCTTATATTTAATAGACTACATTTAATTGTTTTATTTTTTGGTTCAAAGTGAGCCGTATTGATTGTTATGATTTGTTCCTTTTAGATCAGTTTTTGATCTATTCAGTTTTGGCCGTAGGAAAGACACAGTCTCAATAGGGTAATGGGTGGGTAACAGTACAGAAGCTGCAGAGAGGTGTGTTAAACTACGGCTCTGCTTCCTGGTCTGGACCCTGGGTTGTCAGCATTTAGAAGAACTAATAAATCCGGCCAGATTTCTAGAAAGAAGAGCTGCACCATCCAGAGTGGGATGGATGCCGTCTCTCCGGATCAGACCAGGTTTTCCCCAGAAAGTTTGGCAGTTATCAATGTTGCCCACGTCGTTTTCAGGACACCACCTAGACAATCAGCGGTTGAATGATGAAATGCGGCTAAACATGTCATCACTGGTCAGATCAGGCAGGGGACCTGAGAAAATTACGGAGTCCGACATTGTTTTAGCAAACTCACACACCGAAGCAACACCAACTTTAGTGACCTCCGATCAGCGTGACCGGGTGTCGTTACTGCCAGCGTGAATAACAATCTTACTGTATTTACGCTTATCCTTAGCCAGCAGTTTCAGGTAGGATTCAATGTCGCCCGTTCTGGCCCCTTGCAGGCATTTGACTATGGTCCCTGGTGTCTCTAGTGCCATGTTTCTGACTATAGAGCTGCCAATAATCAGGGTCGGCTTCTCAACGGGTGTGTCGTTGAGTAGGGAAAATTTATTTTTTGTCTGCACCATCAGTACCAAGTCAAATTCCTTGTAAGTGCAAACCTACTTGGCGATTAAACTTGATTCTAATTCTGATTCTGAAAAGATATGTGACATCAAAGTTTCAGATTTTGTAGAGGATTATTTTCTTTTTGTACTTATTGGTTGGGTCCCTTTTCAGGGTCTTGTATGTGTTACTGTCCATCAGTAGATGCATTATTTTGTCATGGTAATCGGTTGCATTAAGTACCACTGTGCATTCTCATCATGTTCTCCTTTATATAACTGTCCAGCCACTTTTCACCACAAACAATACGTGTACATGCTGTGTCAATGATAGCCAATCCCAATGACTCTGTCAGGAGAATCTCAGTCATCATTTTAGTGAACCCTGTAATGTTATGTTCCTCCACATTTTCATCTTCAGTCAACTTTACTTCACTCATCCGATGTGGACAGTCTCTGGCCCAATGCTACGTGCTCTGACAAATAGCACATTTTGTTCGATTGCCATACTTGTCTAATGGATTTGTACATTGCTGTGGCTGCCACTATCCGCTCTGTGACGAGCCGTTGCTCCGTCTAAAATTCTCCGGTAGTCTTTGCTCCAGAAAAAAAAAACAAAAAACAGCAGCTTGAGTCTCGTTGCCATTGCTTTTCCCGTTGTTTTTTCCTCCGAAAATTCGCTTTAATCCAGATTTCATAGATGCAAATGTCAACTCTGTGCATGCTGTAAGGGCAAGTGGGCTGCTTTTCTCCTCAAGACAAGCCATGTCCAGAAGTTTAAATGCCAGCACCGCATCAGCCAGCTGACTTTGGCGGTGCTCTGTCATTCGAAACCATCCTTTGCTACCATTGAAAAACTTGTAAAAGACTTGTAGATAGATCCAACTACCGTTTATTGAACCGCCATATTTTCATACAACTCTACCGCTTGCACAACCTGTCTCGCGATAACACCTTCCCTCCCACAGGAGGTTAACACTGCACACTTATACAGATACTAGGCTAAGATGCAGTGATTGTCAGATTCCGGAGAAAATTGATCCTTCAAATTTTACCCAGAAGTACAAAAACAACACTGTGTACTTACAAGTTGTTCTGTCTTTAGGACACGCCCACACTGTTAATTGTAAAGGTTTATTATCTTGGCAGGTTTTAGGCAAGTTATAGTTAATAAAATAAAGAGCTATCATATCCAGTTAGGATGTTTATTTATAAACCTAATGATTTATTGTGTTTTCTCAGTCTGGTAGCTGTTTACAATTAAACTAAAATGGTCTTATACAGTTTGTTGAAGTCTGCTGTAATTCATGGTTCTTTTACCTTTTGTGTAGGTCCAGAAATCACAGATGAATTGGTCAAGGTGCTTCGGAAGCGCCTGGATGAAACCACCTTGGACATTATCACGGTTATGCTTGTTCGGAATTGTAAACTGACCCCAGCTGATGTGGAGGTAATCTGCCTTTTCTGTTTCCTAGGATTTCTTTAGACACAAAAATGATGCCGAATCTGCTTCTGGATGCTCCGGTAGTTTCTCATAGAGGCAATCCAAAAATAACGTACGTTATCAAATGTTGTCTGGTTAGTTTATCCAGCCATCAGGATATCCTGCTACTGGGATCATGACCTTCAGTCTACCACAGTACTGCCTTCCGTGGCTGCCCATAGTGGCCCACTATCTCAGACAGAACCTACTTATCTTCCTGCATGTGCCCAAATACACGGACAGCAACACAGCGCACCATTTCAAGGTAGGGTCTCCACTAATCTTTGTAAAATCGTAATAAGCTTTTTAAAGTGATTTTAACTTGGGCTATTCATGATGAAGAACATTGAACACATGTTGATAAGCTTTCAATGTTTTCTTAAAGGTTTGAGTTAGTTTCCTTTTTTCTGTCTGCAGCATTACTTTCATTTGAGCAGTGACTTGGCTGATTCTGATATCTACCTCTACAATAAGCCTGGAGGCCAAGGAACAGGAGGCAAAGGTAACAGCATAGTTTTAGCTGACGTTATCAGCAGCAGCTGTCTTAATATCACACATCACCTTAGCAACTCTGACTTTTCTTTCAGTCTGTTTGACTGAGTATTCTTAACAGAGCCAGTAACCAGTAAGTAACCAGTAAGTAAGTAACCAGTAAGTAACCAGCCTGTAAGTTTTGCAGGGAGGAACCAGAAGTGATACCACACTGCAAAAACAGAACTAAAAATAAGTAAAATCTTTTTGAAATTAGTGCAGTGGTTAAAGTTCTCCTTCGCTGAGACGGATTTCCGTCATTTGGAAAATGAGAGCAAATTGTTCCGTCTACACTTTTTAGTCAAGGTTTATAACTGAAGCTGCTCTCAACCAATGAAACCTGGCAGAGCCAGGACATTAGCCAATCATTAGCCAATCAAGAGAGTAGGGCGGGTCTTTCCAAAGCGGACATCTGCTCTGCCAGACTGAGCTTCATCGGTGTTCAATCATAACTTTTGGAAGAGTGTCTCAAACTGGCCACAGATGCATGAATGAAAGTAGTGGTGGTCAAAAGTTTTCTTTGGGTTTATGCAAACCAGCAGGACAGGAAGTGGAGTGGAATGAACATCTGAAAACTCCCATCGGTAAGCATGTCTGTCGCTGCTCCTGCAGTTAATTAATGAATTATTTCCACCGGTGGCCATGTCGCCTGTCAGCGTTTATTCACTGACTTCCAGCAACTTATCTGATGAACGCGGCGACCGACCAGGGACCTCCTCATTATTCGCTGTTACCTTTTATTTAAAACTCGAAGAGTAAAGCGCTAGCTCAGGCTAATTTAGCATGACACGCTTTTTTTGGACAAGGGTCGGAATATGAAACAATGTCCTGCATTTGACTGGGTCCGTTTTGGAAAAAGTAGAAAAATAAATAATTTCACCTGCGCTTTTCTGAACCAAAGAAGGCAGAGCTGCAGTCAGAGCGGCTGTCAGTCAATAAGCAGCAGCTCCACCTGATGAGCCACTGCGCACCATTACACTCTTAATAAAATGACAAGGATTTTGATGTGTACAGATTATTAAGGAAACTACATCAAAAAAAAAATTAACTGCAGCTACAACATGGACTGGAGAGTGGGTTCTAACTGGGTGAGGCCAGAGATGATTCTCAGATTCTCAGAGAGCTGTTGTGAAGTTATTTTTTAATTTTTACAAGGAGTGGAGCGAGATGTGAAGCTACACTGTAGAAGCAAGTTGTACTAAAAGCCGCTGAAAAAGCCTCCTGTCTGTGGATCTATGGACTCATTTTACTCCAAGCCCAAAACACCTACCAGACAGACAGTACTGTTTACCTTCAACAATATTTAACTTTATGAAATACATTAATAACATTTTGCTAATTAAAAATGTTCATATTTAAAAGCAAGTTATATTTTTTCTGATAAACTTTGAGCAATTTTATTAAACTTTCAAAAAAATTAACATCCCATCCCTCATCGATTTTCTATACCGGCTTTTTTCTACAGGTGTGACGTCAAGCTGTATCTGATGGGGAATCGCAGCTCGACGTCACACAGGGTTGTGGGCGGGGCGCTGTCCATCCTGGACAGGTCTCCAGTCACTGGGCTAAGATTTAAGTTTTATTAAATTTCAAAAAAGTTAAATAATGCCTTCTTATAAACTCATGAGTTGTGACAATTAATTGTTGAGCAATAACGGGCAAAGCAGAGACTGATTATTGTAACATGCAATCTGTGTTAAACTAAAATGTATAACATCATAGTGTTGGTTATGTGTCCTGCATTGTCCAGGTTGTGGTTGGTCTTGTATGATCATAAGATTGGTTTGTATTGAATGTGACAGGGAGCCAGTGGAGTTAATGTTCAGGTGTGAAGTAGATGATGTAATGATGCAAACTGCTGTCTTTTGTACTAGTTGTAGTTTATGAAGGTTTTCTGGAGGATAGGGAGGGACAGGAGCTGAAACTGTAAAGTGGAATGTGGACCAGTTTGGCAAAAGTGTGAAGGAAGAACTTGATGCTGCAAATATGAAAGTTAACCAGGTGATGATCTGGATGTGGAAAGTGAAGGAGAGGATCGAGAGGCTGTCCAGAATGACACCAAGGCTCTGAAGCTAAAAGGTGGGACAGAGACAGGAATGGTCATTGCATATTGTAAAACTACCAGATTTGGTTAAAGTTGACTTTTCACAATAAGCAAGTGAGGTAACTATTGTGGCATTATTTCCACGGTCCCGGGAATATATGGACTGACTCGAAAAAATTTTCAGTTAAACTGATTATTTTTGCTTTAACCCATGAATTAGTGTGTTCGTCCTTGATTTGTGAAGGTAACTAAGATGATCTGCCAATGGAATTAGTATTTTGACCCCTAAAATAAGATAATTGGATATACTGCGCTTGAAATAAGATTATGGAGATGAGTTCTTCCAATTTTAAGTGCAAAAAATACTTATTCAATTGGCAAGATCATCATATTTACCTTCACTAATCAAGGACATATACCCTCATTTCAAGAACATTTTAAATTCCGGTTTTGCAGTGAAGGCCCTGTTCTCAGCCTGGGACAGGTAGCACCACTGTACCCTCAGGCAGAAAAACCAGCAGCAATTAACCCAGGATAGTTTGAACACAATAGTTTATTTCTTTGATTGGGTTTCTCTTGTTAGACTAGAAACATATAGGAAATTTAATTTGCTTACTCATTCATGACTCTCCTCCACAGTTGAGGAAACCTAAAACTGCACTAGTGCCTTCCAAAAATAATCACAACCCTTGAGCTACAAATGTCAATGTATGTTAGGTCAATGTATGTTTTATGTGAAGAACCATCACAATGTGATTAAAGTTGTGATTTGAAAGAAAAAGACACAATTTTCAAAAGTTCATACGTATACTTGCCACACTTATTATTTAGAAAAAAACAAACCAAACACCATGAGTCACATTTGCCTTAGACTTTAGCTTTAACTACTCTGATGCTCAGTCACATAATCCATCCATCCATCCATCCATTTTCCAAACCACTTAATCCCTCATGGGGTCGCAGGGTTGCTGGTGCCTATCTCCAGCGTTCACTGGCTGAGAGGCAGGGTACACCCTGGACAAGTCGCCAGTCTGTTGCAGGGCAACACAGAGACAGACAGGACAAACAACCATTCACGCACACACTCACACCTAAGGACAATTTGGAGAAGCCAATTAACCTAGCAGTCATGTTTTTGGACTGTGGGAGGAAGCCGGAGTACCCGGAGAGAACCCACGCGGGTACTGTGGGCTGCACAGTGGCGCAGTGGGTAGCGCTGTTGCCTTGCAGCAAGAAGGTCCTGGGTTTGAGTCCACCCCTGGGTCTTTCTGCATGGAGTTTGCATGTTCTCAGTCACATAAACTCTCCATAAAATTTGCACACTCATACTCTGCCCAGAGCATCAAAGGCCACAGATCAGCTGCAGATGGATATTCCTTGACCCAGGCTGAAGAGGACTAAACTCCAAACTGCATGTAGCCGTTTGGTCTTTAGGTCAGTTTATGAAGATCAGCAACCAGTTTAAACAATGTGGGGGGAGATTTGAAAACCCTGAGCTTCAGCATTCATAAAAGACAAACTGATAAACTGAGCCTAATATAGAGGTCTACCACGGAAATTCAAAAAATAAAACAGGGACGAGCAGACATTTACTGGAAGAAACATTTTTATGGTTGTGAAAAATACTTTCTGCATTAACCAAAAAAAGAGTAGACTAAATTCAGCCTGACTTTCGCTCAGAGATGACAGTACCAGATGGTGTTTCTGAGAGGACCATTGGGACCAGAAGCATGCATGAGTCCAGATCCCCTCTGTGTGAACTCTACACTGAGCATGAACATGAACCCATGACATCAATTTGATGTGATGTCATGGGTTCCTTGTGGAGGTCAGACAGTAGGTTTTTGGGGTAAATTAACATCAGATGCATCTATTATTTGTTTGGCCTGTGAGTCCTTTGGACTTGGTAGTTTTTCCCCACATGACATAAAGTTTGGATACCGCTGTATTATAGAGAGACCACAGAATCCAATACTTTTCATGTAGTATTTGTAATATCAATGCTTGTACTAATACAATATACGTCTTAAGTAATAACGGGTTTAATAAAACCATTTCCTTTTTTCTCTTTCAGGCATTGCCTGCATTGCACTTTCATTTGTGGATGCTCAAGGTCGCCCCCTTCAGGTCGCAGCTCCTGACTGTTCCCCCCTGCTAAAGTCGGAGTCCTGCCCCATCCCTCTTTACCCAGAACATTTTGATGAGCTAACAACTGTGACTAAGGCAGCAGCCATCAACATCAGCCAAAGATCAGGTACCAGACCCTCACACTCGCTCATGTTCAGACAGGGTTCTGGGACACGGTTGGTCTTAATATGAAGAGAAGAGTTTTCAGGTCATGTCTATGAATGTCAAATAATGCTGATTGTACATGCTGTTAAATTCAAAAACCTTTTAATAACCTGAACTGGCCACATGAAATGTTCCCAGCATATGTCTGACTCAGTAGAACAGAACTACACCTAAACACTTTTACAATGTAAACAATAATTATAGACAAATTTGCATATCCATTGTATTTTAATATTTTTATCATCCTGATCTTTTTGCGTTATTCATTTAAATGTCCGTCAGCTGTAATGTCAAAGGCCTCGGTCGCTGTATCTCTGTTTGATTTCTCTGAACAGCCCAGGTCTATGTGCGCTTTGACATTTGGGAACAAGGGAACATCAGCCCCTTACAGCTGAGCGAGAAGCTGCAGGGGGCGCTGCGCCATGCACTCTGCGATGCCATCATGGAGCTCAGAGTCTTGCCAAATCCTCTTTGCCTTGGAGTCCCAGCAAGCAAAGTTCAGAGAGAAGAAACTAAAGGTAGCATGGTCTTCAAAGAGCTACTTATCATTTCTCTAGAAGTCTACCTCCAGATTTTAAAACAATTCCTCCATCTGGAGTAACGGGTATTTTGTAAAGTCATCACACATCCTCAGTGTCCCACTGAATTTTCAAATCACTGCTGTTAGTTTTTTTTTTTTTGGTATAATAAGACTAGTACTATTTGCAGGCTGGTAAAAGACGTGAAAATGGCTTTTTAGAGAAGCGGTTTCTGAATACACTGATTTGTCCACAAACATTTCTTTGCCATTGTAACATTGTGAAACCTGTTTTCAGGACAGGGAACGTCTTTGCCTGAGGCGAAAGAAATGAAGGACAGTCCCAGGCAGCGTAGTGGCTCTCGAGTCTTAAAGACCAGCCCTTCTCCAATCACCCTGATCCAGTCTGTAGGCAGCAACCCAGTGGCTGGTAGCAGCACCCCAGAATCTACTACACCCACCAGTAAAAGCACACGCCGGAGCTTCTGGGACATACTGGTCAGTTTGACAAACAGCCAAAGACTTTTTATCACAGAGCTGTTCTTTAAACAGAAAAACAGCTTCTTTACTATATTTTAAATGTATTGTTTATCATTTAATTAGCACTTGAACCATTTTGTATAGTCTAGTTATGAACAGAGCTCATCTTTTTATTACATCAGAGTAAGCCCGACTCAGCAGAGCATGGGAGCCCCAAGACGACCGATGACATTGTTCAAGAAAAGGGAGACGAGGGTCGGACAGCACGGCGAAGACACAAGACGGAGAACGTAAAGCAGCAGTGGAGTCAGGAGAGAGCAGTGGCTGTGGAGCTGGAGCAAGCTCAGAGGTGGCAGGGCTGAAACAAATCATTCTTCATTCTAAATAATGGGTCTTTGGTCTTTAGGGAGCACAAAGTGAAGCTTCAGCAGAATATATATCCCTAGTTTGGTCTGGAATATCGCTTAGAAGTTGAGGAGAGGGCTCACTGTGGTTCAGTGTGGAGGAAGCTGCCCCAGACTTCAGATGGGATCTGTGTTGCCCCGCCCCCCTGACTAACATTGGCTCACCCTCCCTCATGAACTTCTAAAGGCCCGTTTACACTACACCTAAAAACCGAGCCATGCCGAGACCGGTCCGAGCTTGGTCCAGTTAACTGAGATAAATGCAGCCATTTACACACAAGCGTTATCTCGGTTATTTGTTCCTTGGTTGCTCCTCGCCCCCTAGTGGCGATCTGCGGTACTACCGCTCTTTGGGATTGAAGGCGGGACCGAGCAAATCAAAATGGCGGCACCCGTAATATTCAGGATGTTATTGTTAGACATAGAGTCGGCTTTTGGGACGTGGATAAGACAAATGAACGTCTAATAAGGATTTACAGACGCAGGAAACAACAACAGACGCTGAGGTTCATAAGCAGAGTCATCTCTGGAAACTGTGTGGCACGGTAAGGAAGCTAGTATTATTATGAATGTCTGAAATTTGTCTGAATGGAGTGTGAATCGGGACGTGCAGCCAGACACGCCGGGAAACCCGCTGACAGTCAGCTGACTGTAAGGGGATGACGCGGTCTGCTCATGCGCTCCTCGTTATCAGGGAACCGGGCTAAAAAAAACCAGTCCGAGACCTGGTGGGGAACTGGTCTGCAGTTAGCGCGGTCCGGTTATCGTTAGCGCGGTCTGGTTCAGTCTGCTGACCGTTTACACACAAGAGTTATCTCGGTTACCGAGCTCGGACTAGTCTCGGCTCGGTTAAAAAAGTGTAGTGTAAACGGGCCTTAAGAGACATTGCAGACCAAACTAGGGATATAAAGCCTGGAGCTGTTCCCCCAGAGTGGTAAATAAATTGCTACAGGTTATTGAAGTTATGTCCACATTTCCCAGTGAGAATATTGACCTGAGAGTCATAGCAAACCTGGAAGAAGTTGTCTTGATTTGCTGTGTAAAGCAGCCAATCAGACGTCAGGGCCTATAGGAGCCGCACTAATCCCGCCTACTGGGTTTGATAGGTGAAGATGACACTTTAAATTATTTCCTGATGACGCTGCTGCATGGAAGCCATGAAATAAATAAATAAATACAGAGGGAAATAATTACATGTTTATTTAAATGAATTTATTTTTAAATGTAATGTCATCATTTACAATGTATATCTAATTATTTATTGGAACATTTAACTATTTAATTGTCCATTTTATATTTTAATGATACATTTGATGAATAATAATGTACTAAATAAAAGGTTCATTTCATTATTTAATGGGGATTTTAATTGTACATTTATTTATTTCATGGTAAATTTATTTAATTTTGTCTCTTTTAACTCACCATGTTACATGCACTTCATTAGTAGACAGCCTTTTCTGTACGACCTGGGCCAAATATTTATTTAGATATAAGATCTAGCTGTATTAATCCTCATAGGGCAAATTTCAGCTGACATCAGCACAGAGGAATATGGAGGAAGTCTTGTAGTGTAGTAACTCACTATTTACACTATGGTCAGTCAGTAATTATTATTTCCCTCCAGGTAGATGCTGTAAATGAAATCAGGAATAATCTTTTAGTTTAGTGCTGAGAACCTATGGAGCCTGATGGCACAAATGAGCCTCATCAGTGCTTTGAGGTTCGGGCTGGATGAGCTGCATCCCCAGGGACATTTAGGTGATGTCGCTACTCCCCCGTCTCCTATAGTAACAGGTGTGTGGGACCTCTTGTTGTACCTTGGGGTGTGCCAGTGTTGCTCACCACGACATCTGACAGGCAGCCATGCAGCCTGACATACTTCAGGCTGTCAGTGAGGTAGTCAGTGATCCAGGCCACCAGGTCCTGATCCATCATCCAGGTATCCTTCTACAAGCTTACCACATCAGATTGGAAAAAGGTTGGGCCAGTCCTTCCGACAGAACTGGTGTACATGGGTCAGGGTTGTAGGCTGCCTTGCAAGTTTTCTTTAGGACTGGGATGATGACCACACTGACTGTTGTTGTCGTCCTTAAGCAAATTTTCTACAGACCTGGTGGTATGCCCTGGATTATTTGGAAGACACACTTGTACTCAAGCTTTAACTCCCTCGCTGATGTGTTGATATTTTGCTTCATTATTTTCACATCATTTTATCTCATGATGTCATCTGTTGAGTGAAGGGCACCAGTCCTTCCTGCAGTGAAACATCAGTAAAACCCAGGATGGGGTTCTCAGGCTTCCAGGCATCCTCCATGTCCGCAATATGTAACTATGGACGTTTTGGCCAACCACGTTAATTAAGACCTTTGTCTCTGAGAGCATTGGAAATTGTAATCTGACTTTTGATGATGGGAATAAATGGCTTTTTACCATCTGAGTGACCTTTCATGCCATGTCAGTGCAGAATTTGGTTCACTTTGCATGGTTTCAGCCAGCATCTTTACAAGATATTTAGCTTTTGTTCTGTGGTTGATACAGTAACACATGTTCATCTCCTGGACACAGAGATGATATGATGGCTAGACATTCCTGTGCTGTTTTTATTAGCATTTTTGCTAGGTGCGCCTCCAGTTAAATCAAAACCTTACAAAGACATGATGTCATCATGTGGGATTTACTAGTTTATTTTAAAACATATCAATCTTAGTGCATTTCTTCTTTTAAAATTTTTTTTTGTAATCCACCGATTTAATGTCAGACAATGGTTGGGAAAAAGAACTGCGCTTTCTTATATATATGTCCCTAAATTTCTGGTTCAAGTGTAACAGGTCACTTATGGTTAAACATTGCCTCCAGTAATCAGCATATGAGGTTTAACTATGAGTAAACGCCTGTCAGAGGTTCTATAAATGAGGCAGGGCCATGTTGTACTCTTTCAGGAGGCATGTCTCACAGTTGGAGGAGGGAGATACAGGCACTTTACATCCTGTCTACCAGGATACCTGCCAGTCCTGGGTCACTTTCATGGCTAAACTTGGTGAGTTTCTGTCTAATCTGTTAGCACTTCAGAAAGACTTGTTTCACTGCCAGCTTTTCTGTTCAATGAGCTCTCATTCGTTTTCCTGTTTCTCTTTCTATGCAATTATGATTGCTGCTGGTGAAAAGGCTGCCCGTCCATTCAACAGTGCACTACTGAAATTGCATCCAACTTCCTGCTGCCTTCCATCTTGACAGAAATCAGCAATTTGGTCAGCTCTCTGGCCAGTGATACAACAGTGAAATCATTTGAAAGGACCACGTGAGTAGTTTGCTCCAAATTGTTGTATTCTGCATAGACTCAGTGCTGTGAATCAGTCATGTCTCATTAGTGGACTACTGATAAGGGTGTGCTGCTGCTTCTTTGCAACAAAGGAGACAGTTGAGGCCCCTTGGGGGCCTCCTTTTGGAGGTTTTCCAGGTGCGTCTATCCCTGGGAATGCCTTAGGGGCCCAAAATTGAGCTGGAGGATGTTGCTGGGAGAGGGATGTCTGGGTTTCCCTCCTGGACCTGTTGCCCCTACAACCCCATCTTTGATAAGCAGAAGACAATCGATGCATGGAGGGATGGATGGAGAAATGTAGGCTTATGACAAGACTTTTCTTCTAAATGCTTTGACCAGCTCACCCAGAAAGTCTCTGTAATTCAACATTAAATTACATTTAAATGTAAAGTTTACCCATTTAGATATAATTGCAACACTTTAAAATAATAATTATACAGTTTTCATTGAGGTTCTGTTGGGAACCTATGACTAGTCAATATCTTACATTCTGTAGCTAGATCTTAGTTTTTTATGATGAAACAATAGTTTGTTTCCCTGGCAAAAAGTAGTAAAAGTGATTCATGCAAATGTCATTTTGTCTAACTTAGACTGTCGTTTTTAAGAAAGTTTTAATTTCTCAAAAACTTCTCGAAACATCCCATCCCACAACTATCCATCCATCCATTATCCAACACGTCTATCCCCATTGGGGTCGTGAAGGGTGCTAGTGTCTATCTCCTGTCAGTGGGCGGGAGGCGGGGGTACACCCTGGACAGGTCACCAGTCCATTGCAGGGCAACACAGAGACAGACAGGAGAAATAACCATTCACACACACTCACACCTAAGGAGAATTTAGAGAGTCCAATTAACCTAACAGTCATGTTTTTGGACTGTGGGAGGAAGCTGGAGTACCCGGAGAGAACCCACGCATGCACAGGGAGAACATGCAAACTCCATGCAGAAAGACCCAGGGCAAGGGTAGGACTTGGACCCAGGACCTTCTTGCTGCATGGCAACAGTGCTACCCACTGTAACACTGTGCAGCCCCATCCAACAACTAATCTCACACAAATTCTGCAGTGCTTTATTTTTTACATGTCTCTCTGTTTCAAATGCCACAAAATAATTTTCTGTGTTTTCCAAACCTTTTGTAGCTGCCCCACCACTGGAGATGTGTTTGTTCCATTCCCTCTCGTCCAGCACCTCAGCCACCCTCCAGATGCTAAAAGAAGCTTCATTCTGATTGGCCGAAACTTCTACCAGTGGCACTGTTGCACAGAGCAAGGTAACTGCAGCAGTCTGTTGTTCACAGCAATGATTTACTGGCTAAACATCCATCAAACCCACTGATCGGTAATCCAGCTTTATTACTCACGAGACTGATATTTGCTACTGTTTGCATGCTGTAAAGCTTTAAGTCACATGCAGCAACAACATACTTTGCTCTTTAAAAATAGCTCTGAGCTGACGTTTCTGGCATATTTAGTCTTTTAGTTCTTAAAAGAGACATATTATTAAGTTTATAATTTAATAAAGTGATCATATCTAATCATGTTCAAAATGCTTTGGTCAAAGTACCACAGAGAGGCAGTGCCAACCTGGTCTGTTCTTAGAAGCTCAGATGAAAGCAGCTCTTCTTCAGTATGTTTTATCATTGCTTTGCTCAACTATGCAACTTGAATTTAAACAAAATAAACACCAAACGCCTACAAAAAATAGTTTTCATCCACAGGAAGGGGGATCAAATTAAATAAAAGGTGTTTCTGCCTCAGAGTGGCCCATATATCTTCTTCCCTATGCTTTGTTATAGTTTTTAAACACTGACAGAGAACTCCCAAAATGGACTAATGCCTAAAAACAACCTCATTATCACAGCAGAATGCTAGTTGCCTGGGCATGTAATTACAACTTTTGTTGTAAACAGATTATTGGTAGAGTATTATTTGTGACTGTCCCTCTGACGTTATTATTACAACATAACTGGACAAAGCAGCAAAGAACTAAAAGTTAATGAGTTCTCCATTAGTTTTTAGTTATTTCTTTGGATCAGTGAAGTCATCCAGATTTGAACAGCTCTTAACCATTTTCATTTGATAAATATAGCTTAGATAAATCAAGCCTTTAGATTTAATGGTCTCATCTAAAGGTGTGGCCAAAATAAAAAATGCCAGGGGAGAAATCAAGTTGTTGAGACGTTGTATGAGGAGAGGATTGTGATAAATGTTTGGGGAAATATCAATAAAGTTCTTTGTGCAGCTTTAACCTCCTGCGTACTGTGAAAGGTCAAGGCCATGCTTCGTGTCAAAGCTTTGAACATGCTGTACCTGCTGCTGCTCTCTGATGCTGTGTTTCTCTGTCCATGCCAGCTTTCTAACACCCTTGTGTTATTTTGCAAGCATTTGCTTACATCAGTATGTGTCGAGCTGTGTTTTATTGTCCATCTTGCCTTGCTGTTTGTACCATCTCTGTTTGGCTGCAGAAGACTGTTCAGATGAGGAAAGCTCCCCAGGGCTAAATAGGTTCACACGTAAGTTTGGCTCTGAGCTTAACAACAATACCGGTCAAATGTTGTACATTTATCTTTAAGGAATGTTACTGTGAATAATCTGTCACAGAATTAAAAGGTGTCTTGTGATATTAATCTTGTTTACCTGAAGCATGAAGTTTCAGACTAGCCGTTTCTGTTGATAAACCTGCACAAAAGCCTGAGAGCGGTCTTCAGACATTTCCTTAAGCAGTTAGATGGCACCAGAACAACGAAAAGCAATTTTATCCCAAAAAGTGGCGAAACCAGAGTGTGAAGTCCTGGTGTAGCACTAAAGCTCGGCCACCATTCCACATCCTGCAGGACTCTTCTAAAAACTACTGTGCTGTTTTACTGTTTTTTGGTACTGATATCTCCTCATCGTTTTCTGTTTCCTGTCTGCTTTTATTTAATGCCTCAGAGTATCTGTTTACAGCTTATTTGCAGAACATATAAATACCATTATAGTGTTTTGTCCTTAAATGCTTCTATAAGTTCTCCATTGCTAATATTGTGAAACAAAACCTAATCACTTAGCTTTCTTGGGAACTGTGCTGACTGGTCATCAGAGCTTACAAACAGCTACCTAGTAGTCAAAGCCCCTTTGAAAATGAAATAAGACAAGTTGATGTAACACTCCTGTTATTGTAATAGCTTCTGTTCACCATAGTTTTTTTGTTCAAAGAAGGGAACGCTTAATAAAGAGCCCATATTAAAGCACTGTAAGTTGTCATTTTTTGTGCCATTTCATTAAGTTTCCTCTTTTTGCTGCCCAGCTCACAAGGGCTTCCAACGCTTTGAGGCTCTGGAGCAAAGTGATTTAATCAGTCCTGGTCAGGCGGAAGCAGGACAAGCTCCCCGACAGAGGTTCCTGTTCATCAGCATTGTGGACAAAAAGGTAATGGCCTCCTTCAGTGCTTAATTGTGTGACCACTGCTGTGGCCCTGAGGGAGGAACTCAAAAAACCATCTGGTTTGTAATAATGTTGACATGTAAATGTATTAATTTTTACTACTTGGAATTAGGTTACCACAAGGCTTGTATTTCCATCCATCCATCCATTTTTCATCCATCCATTCAGCCGCTTAATCCCTCATGGGGTCGCTGGTGCCTATCTCCAGCTGTCAATAGGCGGGTGTTATGGGAGTTCTGAACAGATAACTGACTTCCCTGAGTTACTGAAGGAGGAGACGGTGGAGTGATATAGTTCCAACACTTTTATTGAGAAACAGAGCAGAGATCAAATAGATGGAAAGTAATCGCCCCCACTGTTCCGCTGCAGTCTGCGTCTGCCCTGTCTCTGCCTGCCTCGCTTTTCGGGCTTCCCCTAATACTGCACCGTGGCCTTGGTTTGAGACATAACAAAGACAGTCTATCATAGACAATAATCATTCTACGCAGCATTCAGCCTTACACTCGGCAAACAGTGGAACTTATACACAGACATCAGGTCTCCAGGCCTCCTCTGTCTGAGTGGTGTGAGGCCATAGTGACTTCAGAATAATAATTCTTATAACAGCAGGGTACACCCTGGACAGGTCGCCAGTCTGTCGCAGGGCAACACAGAGACATACAGGACAAACAACCATTCACGCACACACTCACACCTAAGAACAATTTATAGAGACCAATTAACCTAACACTCATGTGGGACTGTGGGAGGAAGCCAGAGTACCCGGAGAGAGTACCACGCATGCACAGGGAGAACATGAAATCTTCATGCAGAAAGACCCAGGGTTGGACTTGAACCCAGGACCTTCTTGCTGCAAGGCAACAGCGCTACCCACTGCCCCAATGTGCAGCCCAAGGCCTGTATTTGTCATTGCCAATTATAAGTGAAAGATCTTACAAAGCAATCTGAGCTCTGCAATGTAGCAACACAGATCTTAGGGTTATATAAAGATGCAAAGATCACATGTGGAGTTTTTCAAGGCTCAGGTCTTGGTTCACTTTTAGTCAATATCTGCATGCTAACTCAAATTACATCCAAGTTATATCCTGCCAATTAAATGTCTGTGTCACCACATGACCCCTGTCATTTCCACTCCCCTGACCACAATATCAGCAAGTGGAGGGATTGGAATTCCCTGTATCTTAATGTTTTTGGGCAATATTAATAATGTTTGGGATAACTGCTCCAGAGGCAAAAAGGTACAGAGCATTTAGTAGGTGTAGTTTCGGACACTGAACCAAATTCTAACAGCTTCGTCTATGACTAAATCAGCCTACTGTTAAAACAATGCAAGAAATAAGGGATTTCTGTTTAAGAGGCAGGGTGAACTGAAACTGATGCAAGTGTTTATTTTCATCAGGTTAGATAGATATGTGTCATTACAGGCATTAGTAAAAGGCAGAGAGGGACAGTTCATCCAAAATGCTGTTCCCAAGGTCCTGATCAGCAACAGGAAAATCATAGTAGTCCCATGATATCAAGCCTAATTCCAAGATTAGAACTGCAGAGTTTTTAAAACTTATCTGTCATGAAGCACTGAATGATATTTGATCAGGTATTGGTCAGGGGACAACCATCTAGACCAGGGGTCTGCAACCTGTGGCTCCAGAGCCGCATGTGGCTCTTTACACCTTCAGCTTTGGCTCTTAAAAACTTTGAACAAAAATGTGAGGGGGAAAAAAATTGGTCAATGTTTCTAAATGTAAAGGTAATTTAAAATTGCGAGCTTTAAGCAGCATTTAGTTCTGAAATATATGCATAACATTTCCAGAAAGAAAGAAACTGATGGTGTATAGAATATTTTACTGTAGATAAATGAAGTATCTTTTTGTCTGTAAGTTGCAAATAGGTTGTAGGTTGCTTTTTCATCATTTTAATGCTATTTGCTATAAAAATCAAATGTCCAATTGAAGAAAATGCATTAAACCTAAGCATAAAATTAATTGGTTAAATAATAAAAACGTTTGTGGCGCTAAACAAAATGTGTTTAGATTGACCGAGGGCAAAAATGGCTCTGCGGGTTGTAAAGGTTGCTGACCCCTGATCTAGACATTGAGGTCATTGCTTAGTCTGTATTTCCTGAGCCAGACATTTACCCGGTGAGGTAGCATTTGTGGAACAGACTCTGACAACCAGAGATGTGCAGAATCTGTTAGCGCTTCAAATGCTGACTGCAAATACAAAACATATGTGTGGTCCTAACCTTTATCTAATACTCCTAGTGTGTCTGTTTTTGTAGCTGACTCTGTACAGCTATAACTGGTCTGTGGACCTGGGCGCGTCTCTGAACCGTGAGCTGGTGCGCCTTGTAAAGTGGCAGAACGCGAGGGCCCACGTTGTCAACTGCCTCTTCAGCCAGAAGATGGGCCTCTTCCACCACTACTGCTTTTCTGATGCACCTGTGCAAGAACTGGACTCCAAGCTGGTATGTGCAACTAACCCATACAGTCACTGAAGTGGTCTGATAGGATCAGCACTGTTGAACATTAGCATTATCACAGCCTGCCTACTAGTGCTGCAGCTGGAATGCAACCATGTTAGGGGAAATAAAGGTAACATCTCATAATAAGCAGTATTGTCAAAATGTGTGTGTGCTCCTTAGGTGTAAAGCTTTAAGATGAAGCTTATGTGTCAGTTTATAAAGATACAAACTGACACATATGCAGCACACAGCTTCAGTGCTCTTGTAAGTTCCTCATTGAGCTGTAGTCTCAGTTTGAACCCATTACAACCCAAAGGACCTGTTCAATCTCTCAAAGCAGCCGTTTGACATTAGGTGAGTTTGGGTTGTCATGACAATACAAACATCAGCTGCCACGGTAGTGGCCGATTTTTTAAAAGCTGGTTTTTGGTCCCTAACAGTAAACTGTAAACTCATTCAACGGCTCCAACACTTCAGTAAGGCATTACGCTTTATATTTTTCTACAGATAGTTGTTAAACACATTAAGACAATAGGTTTGACATTCATGACACATCAGGGTCTACGCTTTAAAGTAAGCAAGGAAAGAGAAACATGATCAGTTTACAGTATTTTTTTCATAGTGATGAGAGAAGTGGACATTTTACCATATTTTAACATTAAAAGACATTAAACTGATTGGATGTAAAGCATATCATTTCATAAAAGTAGAGAAAATTACTACAGCCCTAACTCATTCAAGATTCATGGCGTCTTTGTTGTCCCTGTAGAGAATTTTGTTGTAAAGCTAGCAGTAATAAGCAAGCAATTAAATAACAATCAATCAGACATAATAATAATAATAATAATAATAATAATAATAATATTATTAATAATAATGTCCAATTTGTTTCTTTCCAAATAAGGTCAGATTTTAGGACCTTACATTTGTGCAACTTTAAAGCCCCAGTGTGCCCCAGATTTTCACACTGGAGCCCCATCTATTACACACTTAACGGCCTCGCCCTTAAGTGTGTAATAACTACTACAGATGCTGTGGAGTGTCATAAATGTGACCATGTCAACATGCCTTGCATGTATTTGCGACTAAGCTGCTGCTAATACCTACGGTCACCATGCGAAATGTTTTTTGGCACTGTTGCCAAGTCTGCATATTATAAGCGGACCTAAGCTTGTTTTTGTCTAAAGTCACTTGTAAAATCAGTGAGGGCGGGTTGCAGTTTTTTGGGCTCGTTTCTGAATATGCAGTCGTGTATTTGAGCTCTAAAAGAGATAAGGGAGTAAGTAATAGGCCTATTTTAATGTTGTTTTTTTACTGTTAAGATTGTCAAATTTTTAAAGAGAACTTTAATTCTCTTGTTGTGACGCAATACCAAGGTAGCTAGCATCAACTGTCACTGTAACGCTAATTTTATTTTATTTTTTTAAATAAAACATGTTTGCTTGTACAGTGTGTGGTGTCCGGTCAGACAACAAGCACAACACACCACACATGAACAGATTTCCCTTAGGATCATTCAGATGTCAGACGGGAAATCTTGTGAGTCCTCTCGAGATCAAAACGTGAGTTCAGAGTAAATAAACATGAACGATCAATTCAATTCAATTCAATTTTATTTATATAGCGCCAAATCATGAAACATGTCATCTCAAGGCACTTTACAAAGTCAAGTTCAATCATATTATACAGATTGGGTCAGATTATACAGATTGGTCAAAAATGTCCTATATAAGGAAACCAGTTGACTGCATCAAAGTCCCGACAAGCAGCATTCACTCCTGGGGAAGCGTAGAGCCACAGGGAGAGTCGTCTGCATTGTACATGGCTTTGCTGCAATCCCTCATACTGAGCAAGCATGAAGCGACAGTGGGAAGAAAAACTCCCCATTAACGGGAAGGAAAACCTCCGGCAGAACCGGGCTTAGTATGAACGGTCATCTGCCTCGACCGACTGGGGGTTACAGAAGACAGAGGAGAGACACAACAAGAGAGACAAAAAAGCACAGAAGCACACATTAATCCAGTAATCTGTTCTACATTAGATGGTAGTAGTGGGTGAGCCATCTTCTCTGGATGGTGTCACAGTTAACAGAACGCCAGACCAGGTGTACCTACTATGAAGATAAAAGTGAGTGAACAGAAAGTTAAAGCAGAAATGACAACACGTAATGCATAATTGAAGAACAGTAGAACTCTATAGAGTGAGAAAATTAGATCCTGATATCCTCCAGTAGCCTAAGCCTATAGCAGTAAAACTATAAAGGTAGCTCAGAGTAACATGAGCCACTCTAGTAATAAGTTTTGTCAAAAAGGAAAGTTTTAAGATTAGTCTTAAAAGTAGACAGGGTGTCTACTTTAATAATGGCGATAGTTTGTGGTCTGATTTTAATAGAGAAAAAGCATAACCAAAAGAAAAGCCGTTGGTCAAACAAGCGGGGACAACGCCCCTGGGGGTTCTACGCTTGCTGCACTATCAAATGGAGGTGAGTTGTGATTTTTTCCTCTCAGGTAATCCCTCACCTCACTTTCTGATTGGCTACGCGTCACATTCAAAAGGCTGGTGCTCGTTTGTCTTTGGGGAACACCACACAGTAGGACATTGGAGCAAGACAATCCAACATCTTAAGATATTCTCTTAAGATTATTTAAAGAGACACACCAATAATTGGTGAGATCAGGGCGAAAATCGTGCTAAAAAGTCTAGTTCACATGGCAGGATTTAACGTTTGAGCCAGCGCAATAATTTAGAACAATCAGGCAATGACCGGAACTTATTTTATAAGTGTCCTGTATCACTTTTTAAGGGACTCACTGCAGCCGTGGCATAAGCAACTATAAACACAAGTTATAAAGAGACCCACTTGCGCTGCTGCTCTACAGACACCATGAACCGGCCAGCTGAAATATCCCTCCATGTACACACATACTCTCTGAGACGGAGATAAGGACGAACAAATGAGCCGTCTCTGCCCGGAGGACATTTGCTGGACCACACTGCCCTGTTTCTAACAAAAGGCCAAAATAACCTTTGCTGTTATATTGAATCAACTTACCTGCTGTCCAGGGGTCCGTTCTTCGTACGTTGCTAACTCAGTTAGCTGGATTTCATTGTTGACGATTTGGCATGATCTTGGATCGTTTGGTTCTTCGAAACTCATCCCGGACTTGCTGTCATAGCAACATGTGCGCAAAGTTGAGCCTGCTGCCGAGCAGGTTTATTTCATGTAAACAGGATTAGATCGTAGCGAAGGAGATAGGGAAGTCTTTGTCTAGCCAGCGCACTTGGACCACCTAGTGGCAGAGGAAGGGACAGAATTGTGGAACACCATGTTTTTTATGTTCAATAAAAGACGAAACAAATAATGCTTTGTTCCTGTCGTTTTATATAAACAATTATTTATAAAGAAATGTCAGCAAGTCATCTTTTGCCTGCAGTAAGAGATAGTTATGTAAAGTCAGCAATACTACTATGTGTAAAATGGTGTATTAGAATTTACTCTGAAGGTCCTTTTGAAGCAACTCGATCTCTAGTGCAGTGTTTCTCTTTTTCACGTTGTGGAGTTCAATTTCTCCTTTTAATTTGTATTTTTTTTAGGCCAAAATACTTTTTCTTTTGTTGAAGATGCCGTTAATATAGGGAACAGCTGGCACCTTGAGTCATTTTGTGAAAAAAAAAAAAAGGGTTAAACATGTAAAAGTAAAAAGAACCCGATTTTTTTCCAGCCTTCTTATTGGTGGCTGTTAAAAACAGACAAACACATAATTTAACAGTGGCTTTTAAAAAATAGGAAGAAGTTGCTTTTTAAAATACAGTATAATAATTAAAGGCTATCATTTTGTAGAATATTCTTGTACTTCACTTTTATCCCTTATGTTCTAGTGGGTCCCGTGGAGGCTCTGACATAAAAGAACAAAGTACTTATGAAATTATTAAAATGCAAAAATACATACTGTAGAAAGTGATAGAAACATCTAACATGGACAATATTTACAGTTAAATTTGTCTGCTGCTGTTTGTCAGCCCTCTCTCCTGGCTTTAGCAGACTTTGAGATGTTCCCTGTCGTTTTGATTGACTCAAATTCGGCATAACCTTCTTTTAAAAGCTCTTGTTCTGCTGGGAAAAAAAACTGTGGGCGTTCTTTGGCCATGCTGAACAGCCAATAGCAGCACTGCTGATCATTGTTTCTATCGATACATTTCCCCTTTTAAACAAACGCATGAACGCGCAGTTGTCTCAGATAACGCAATCCAGCCATACTAATCGTAAACAACAGGTGTGTTCGAAGAACCCAATTAGCCTGATCATAATTAGCCGGATGAAATCATCTTGGATGTCTCATTTGATCTTGGATGTTTTAAGCAACGTACGAAGAACGGACCCCAGGATTCAAAATGGATGCAACCTCCGCATCCATTTTGACTCCACGCTCGCTCATGAATTATCTCCACTAGGTAATAATAGCTAAGCTGAGATAGACTCGTGTTCTCCCAGTTATTACTTCTTTTTTTTTTCTTGGTCACTTCTGCTTCCCTTTCGCTGGGCAAAGAGTATGGGTGGTCCTCCATTTCAACAGAAAACAGCACATAGAACGATCTACAGTCGTCTTTGCTTGTTTCTACTCCTCCTCCACCAACAGTGCGTCTTCATATAGATGACAGATGGGGAAAACGCTTAAGGCTACCAGGTTTGGCCCCTACAGAAATCAGAAATGGTGACGCAACATGCCGCCTCCCAGTGGGTACACCAACACCTTTGTATTTATAAAATACTAATTCTAACATATGAGAACAATTATATTTTTGATGCGATGTTATATGACTTAGCCAGAATATGTATTTATGAAATTAATACTTGATTTTTGTTAATTAAAAGCTAATAAGTTGCACACTGTCCCTTAATGTTGGTTTTAAGCCATCAGTGGTAGTGCGTGATATTAAGTTGTGAACGAAAAGACACATTTCTGAAGTGTGTCATGAATGTTCTCCTTTGGAAATCCAAGCTTTTTGGTGCTGATGTGATAAATAACTAGTTAGATTCCTGGGCAAACCCTCAGTCTTCCAGCTCATGTCAACAAAAAAGGTTGTCTCCAATTTCAGTCTGTTTGTGGTTAACTACCTAACAGTTTTATCTCAGTGGAACTAGACAGCTCCACCCTAATTTACTGTTAATGGGATATAATTATTTACTGTTAGGCTTCAGATAGTTCTTTAAATCATTTATTTTGCTGTTTTTAACGTAATTGATCAAAAGTAGGCTACAGTTTTATTTATTTGTGTTTAAAGTTTCCAACGTTATCTTTTCGTTCTTTCAAACATATCTCCAGCCCTGCCCAAAGCCCTGAAGCTCATCATTACAGGCCTGTTGTTTCAGCAGTATCTGAGAGGGACCAGGGTAGGACAGTGTGATGTTAGTTCAGCTGAAAGGAGCCTAGAAGGGCAGCATCTGGACTTTAAATGTGGCAAAAGGCAGACTTCATCATGCAGCTGTTGTATCCCGAGGAGGATTCTTAGGCTGACTTTTACATGTGATTATGGTGTTAACTGTTTCCATAGCAGCTTAATGAATGTCACCAGTACTGACTATGATTTCAAGGATACAAGCAAAACCTTATGTGCACTAATATTTCTTATAATAGTACAGAACTAAAAGGTTACATTTAAGACCATGGCACAAAGACCTAGCAAGACAGCTGTTCCTAGTATTAACAAACATGCCTGTCAGAACATTGGTTCTGTCGGTAATGATATAAGCAAGCATGTTCCCACATTAGGATCTGAAAGTTTTTTTGTGTGCAAGATTGTCTCTCCCTGAAACTGCTGTGTAACAGTTTCTGATTGACAGCCCTCTATGCCGGGTGTGTTGTGTTCATACAAAATGGGAAGTGTTTCCCTTTGCAGCTCGTGAGATTTTAAAGTAATCTGGACCAGGAGCATGAGTTTGGGTAACTGCCGTACATCAAGGATTCTGCTGATGACCCGGCACAATTATTGGATATGTTATGCCGCAACAACGAACTACTGAGGAAACAAGTTTTATTACAGACAAAGATTGTTTGGGAAATATTTATTTATTTATTTATTTATTTTTTTAAGAAATTGACGAGAAAGATAAAATATGGCTTCACTGCAATGTTGTGATTCCGGTTTGTGTTTCTGGTTGTTTGGCATTAATCATGGCCACTGTTTCAGGCTATTGAATCACAGAAGCCTTTTCCCAGACAGGCTGCTGTGTACAGTTGTCTCAGTCATAAACACAAAACATGTCTCATTTTGAAAAAAAAACAAAAACTCAGACTTCTTACAAAAGATGTACATATTTAGATTAAATCCAAAATGATGAGAACGCCAATGTGGAATTTATACTTTGGTGTGTGCATGTTATCATACCAGGCGGAGCACTTCAGTGAGCTTCTATGCTGTGGTTCTGCTGTTGTTCTTACCAAATAACAGGAAATGTAGGTAAACTACACATCACGTGTAAAACTCAAAGCCTGCCGGCCAAATCCGGCCCGTCAAGGCAATTTATCCGGCCCTCGATAACCAAAAAAGCCATATGTCATAAAGTAGATGCATATATCCTTTTAAAGTGTAAAACGTGGCTGATACTGTGCCTCCTGTAGCGAATATTGATTTTTTTTAAATCTTATTTTGTAGTAACAGCATCCTGCCACCAATGACAGTTTTCCCACAACACATTAAAACAACCCAGAAATGTCCAAAAAGAGAAAAAGTGATACAGAATGATGAGTGTTTAAAGTGTAACTCACCTCAATATCAACTTTTTTTGCAGATAAATTGTATAAACTGGGCCTAAGGGTGCTACCTTTGTTACTGTGCATTTCTTATATTCTATGTGAACTGAAATGAAATTCTGAAATCAAAAGCATTATCTATATACGTACAAGAGGCCCTTTTTAAGGACTGTGATGCCAAAGTGGCCCAATATAGAAATGAGTTTGACACCCCTGCCCTACACGATACATGTTTACTAATGTTTCTTGATGAGTCCTAAGAGTAAAGAACAAAATCTGGCTAGGAAAAGTTGTATATATAGTAACTCGATTGAGTGTCAAATAATCAGATCTCCTGAACTTGTGTTGCAGACTACAGATAAAGTTTATCAGAGTCACATTTGTAACGGAGTAATAGACATGGAAATAATTTCCTGTTAGACATCCTCTTACAAAACAAGGCCAAAGAAGAAGAGAAAGTTAAAGTTTTTCCTCTGATGGTCTTGCTCCTTAGCATTTCTTTGCTAATGAGTGGAGATGGAACACAAAATTAGGGCAGCAGAAAATTTGCCTTAACAGAGCTTCATCTGTCAGGGTGGTGATGTAAAGCTGAGGAAGCACCAGTGCACAGTTTGTCCCCGCAGCCTGTGGCCATTGTGCATTCAGCTCTGTCATATTCAGTCATCTGTGTCCTGAGCTCCTCCACATGAACAGACGTGCCCAAACAGTCCCCTTAAGAACAAGCACGTATATGGACGGTAAAATAGATTCCATGGCTTTACTATGGGCATGGCCACACTTGGTACAAAATAATCTCCGATGCATAAAGCTTAACTGTATTTCCACTAGAAACATCCACACTGACTCCACTTTACATGGTATTTGCTCTTTGATAACGTTGAGGAATGCATGGAAACATTGACCACCAGTGGCGGCTGGTGAAAAAAAATCTTGGTGGGGCTGGCCAATAGATTTCCCTGCCTAACCCAGTACATGCATTTAAATTAAAAGTCGGAAAATTCCTACGATTCCACAATAAACATTTAATTGATAAAAAAACATTGTTCACATAGGATTATATTGGTGTTTTTGTCTTATTAAGCCTTTTCACAGACTCATGCCAGAGGGTTTGCATACATTGTACATGTACGTATATTATTACGAAACAAACGTTTACGTCTTGACTTAAACATATATCCGAGTTTTTTATTTATGTAATGATTTAAGTAGAAAAATGACTAGTGCAAAATTAAGTTGTATTTACCTGAGATGAAGTGTAGACTGCAAATTCTGCCGTGGTATGATGGCTCCTACAGTCACAGTGGGATTGTCTGCCTGCATCCTTTTCATTGAAATTGTCCATTTCTTCACCTAATAAGGGTTTCTTTATTAGGCGCCCGCCTATGCATTTAAAATGCATGGCGGAGGCCTACTACTATGCACCTAATAAGGGTTTCTTTAAAATTAGGCGCCTGCCTATGCATTGAAAACGCATGGCGGAGGCCTAGTACTATGCACCTAATAAGGGTTTCTTTATTATTATTCCATATTTTTCTTCCGTCACTGTTAATACAGGCCGAACCGTAGGGGCTACCCCCACATACTATATATCAAAACGTTTGTCTCGTTCGAACAAAATTCGCAAAAAACCTCCGAAAAATTGACATTTTCAATGCCCTACTGTCTCGTCATGCTTTCACCTACGAACACCGTTTAACTTCCAGTTTGTAGATATATCTTTGAACTACACAAAAGTGAAAACGGTATGTGGATATCTTTTATCGTTTTCTCATCAGGCCATTTCAAGTTACTGTGGTGACAAGTTTCTCAAAAAAACACCAAACAACTTCAGCCTACTCGCTCAATTTTCACTCTACGTACACAAATTATACATCAAAACGTAGGTATTTTTGTCTGCATTCAGGAAATGTAACCCTCATTGGTGTAAGATTTATAGATTTTTTTGCAAATCACCTCAGACCGGCAACAACCCCAAAGACAAAATTATCCAAAAAACAACGAACAACTTCAGCCTACTGGCTAAATTTTCACTCTACGTATACAAAAAAATACATCAAAATGTAGGCCTTTTTGTCTGGATTCAGGAAATGTAACCCTCATTGGTGTCGGATTTATAGATTTTTTGCAAATCACCTCAGACCGGCAACAACCCCAAACCCTCCCCAAATTGAGCAAGTAAGCTACAGTTGTTTGGAGTTTTGCGTGCTGCAGACAGCCAGCCAGGGCCGGTCCCAGCCACAGGCGAACTAAGGGGCCACTTGGGTGCACTGGGGGGGGGGGCCCAAGTTTTCCTTTTATTTATTTATTTTTTTTACAAGTAACAATTAAATAACTTCAGTTATACGCACCACCAGGCGGGCGCCTTCTTCAATTTCTTCAGAAATTGAACGTTCTAGTTATTAGGCGCCCGCCTATACATGCAAATGTTTTTTTTTTTTTTTACAAGTAACATTTAAATAACTTGAACAACTGATATAAATAAATGACGATAAAATAATTTCTTTCACATGTTTTGTGACAGTTTGTATTCAGACGTTTTAAGAAAACATTAAATCATTTTATGTATTGTTAATTACTTTATTTTATATTAATACATAACCTCCTCCTTTTCCTGTCAAATCCTGCCACAATTATTTCGCTGGCTCTCCTTATTATTGAAAACTTTGTAATGTAATGAGAGGTCAGGGACATCCTCCATTGGGATAGAATGGCACCTTTTTATCAATCAATCAATCAATCAATTTTATTAGTCAACTGCAATTTGCATTGCAATCGAAAATTCAGTTCCAGTACAACCGTCCATCACATACACTTAATAAACATTTTGGGGGAACGATTGACTGAGGCCTTGCGTTGCCAGGAACGCAGCCAGTCGGCCGCTGCTACATGAGCGCAAGCCGTTAGGTGCGTCCCTCCAAACTGCCCCAGATCCCGCTTTATGCAGGGTCCCCAGGCACTGCCCTTGAATCTGTTGAAGAAAGATTAACACTGGGGGAGTGGAGGGAGACAAAAAAGACAGGTGCTGCACAATTTGTGTTTCCACACAAAATTGTGACAGTTTGTATTACACCCACTGCATTGGCTGTGATGAATGTAGGAGTCTGAAATTCACTTCTTCTTAACATTTTTTAAATTTTCCAGTGATTATCAGCCACGAGTCACTTTTCTGTCCCATTTTGGATTTCACATGCTTTCCTATTGGCCTTTGGACTCCAACAGGACCTGGCAGGATGCCCAGACACAGTACAGGATTTGGACCAAACTAACAGAGTACCATCACCCGGTCATACTGGACACAACCATGTTAGCATGATGCTAACCGGAAGTAGCTCTAGGAAGGTCTCACCAACTTCTGCTTCACAGAGTTTGTACTTCCTTTAGTAGTTTGTAATGCCTTTAACATTTTTATTAACATATTTAATTTTTCAATGCTACATTGAAGTATTTAATCGTGTTTTAATAACACCAATTTTCCATGCTGCTTAGATGCAGACCTTCTCCTGTCGGCTGGTTGTGAGGAAGTCAAATCCTTTTCACTCAGAAGATTTAATTTCAAATCCCCAAGCGATAAAAGCCTACAACCAAGGAACTCGGAAGCATTGCCTTTGACGGTTACGCGCACCACCAGACGGGCACCTTCTTCAATTTCTTCAGAAATTGAACGTTTCTAGTTCTATTTAATCTTGCAATGAGTTTGCTCGTGTGGAGCTCTTGAGATCAGATTAAGCTGTATGCGGCCCCTAAACCAAAATGAGTTTGACACCCCTGCCTTAGACCCTTTGCTGGTGCAGTGGGTCCTGGGTTCCTCCAGGGCCATGATAATGCCCAGCCTGAGTATGTAGACATGTTCCTGGAGGATGAAGGCACTAATACATTGACTGGCCTCCATGGTACTCTGACCTACATCCAACAGAACATTTCTAGGTCATCATGTTTAGGTCCATCCCTCTCCACTAGGTTGCACATTAGATGTTGACATGCATCCAATTAAATTTTATATATATAGAGGCAATTCACAATACACACGAGACAAAGCAGAAACACAAAAAGCACAGAAGCACACGGTAATCCACAAATCCTTTCTATGTTATATGGTAATGGCAGAAGATCTGCCTCCCCTGGATGGTGTCACAGACCAGGTGTACCTTCTATGAAGAGAAAAAAGACAGAGAAACAAAAAGTTGAAATAACAAACAATGCAAATTGGGGAACAGTCTGACAACAAAGTGTCCTCCAGCAGCATAAGCCTATAGCAGCATAAGTAAAAAAAGATAGCTCAGAAAAACCCAAGCCACTATAAGCTTTATCGAAAATGAAGGTTTTAGGTCTAATCTTAAAAGTAGACATGGTGCCTGCCTCATGGACCAAAACTGGGAGTTGGTTCCACAGGAGAGGAGCCTGATAACTAAAAGATCTGCATCCCATTCTACTTTTGAGACTCTAGGAACCACCAGCAGAGCGCTTCAGTCAGATCTCTGATGTATGATGGAGCTTGATTATTGAGGGTTTTATACGTGAGAAGGATAATTTTAAATTCTATTCTTGATTTAACAGGAAACTAATGAAGGGAAGCTAAAATAGGAGAAATATGATCTCTCTTGTTAATTTTCATCAGAACTCTTGCTGCAGCAATTTGGATCAGCTAAAGGCTTTGAACTGGATTTCTTGGACTTCCTGATAGTACAGACTTACAATATGATGTAACAAATGCACAGATTAGTTTTTCAGTGTCATTCCTGGGCAAAATATTTCTAATTTTGGTAAAACTCCAAAGGTTAAAAAAAGAAACCCTGGAAACCTGTTAAATATGGGATTTAAAATACATGTCCTGGTCAAAAAAAAAAAGACAAATGTTTTTTACTTAATTTCCAAAGGCTAATGTCTTGTCAAAATTTAAAAGCAGAAAATTTAAGGTCACCCAGGCTTTGTCGTCATCAAGACATGCTTGTAGACGAAGTAATTGATTGGTTTTGTCAGGATTTATGGATAAATATAGTGGAGTATCATCAGCATAACAGTAGAAATGAACCCCATGGTGTCTGATAATTTCACCAGTGGGAAGTGTGCATGTGTGTATATGTGTGTGTGTGTGTGTGTGTATATATATATATATATATATATATATATATATATATATATATATATATATATATATTAGGGCTGAGCAACGATTAAAATATTTAATCACGATTAATCGCCCTGATTAATCGCGATTAATCGCGATTAATTAATCTTGGAGTTTGTATTTACAAACTCCAAGAATGAATTCAAAAGTAGTGTAAAGAGCACTTTTATTTTAATGTTCTGCTCCCATATGAACAAAAGTGTTGTAACATTTGTAGCACTTATTTTATACTGGATATTTTCAACCCATCTATTGAATTTAGTGCACTAGTTGATCTTTTCTTCATAAGAGAACAGCAAGCACTGCAGCCAAAATATGGCCTTTTTTGACCTGCTGTATATTAGCCAGTCCCTAAGCTTGATGTATCATGAAACTGTTGACCTTTTGGGTTTTGTGGTTTTTATTTTATTATTGCAATTAAATAATAATAATAATAATAATAATAATAATAATAATAATAATAATAATAACAATAATAATAATAATAATGTTCAGTGTTTTTTCGCTAATCCACCTCTTATATATTTCAATCCTTATGTAATTTTGTCTGTGTTGTGTGCACCTGCCTGTTGCTTTAATCCTATAAATTTCCACGTCGTGGGATAAAAAAAGGATTAGCTAATGTTATCTTATCTTAAATAACACTTTTTAATATATGTACTGGGTTCTTTCAAGGTCTTAATTACATGTTATGTGTGGGCTCCAGTAACATCCATCCATCCATCCATCCATCCACTGATCTACCTGGATGTTCCCTGGAGGAATGAAACGCCTCAGTTAGAGACGTCTGTGGGTCTGTCAGGGCAATGACAGAAGTTTCGTCTCCTCTCTCCGTTTCTGGGGCTCGACGTTTTCATGTTTTTTCACGTGCTTAGATAAATTTGTTGTGTTTCCACTGAAATGAACCGGCTTTTTACAAAACATACAGCTTGATTTCATTTACGGTATAAAAATAAAGCCAAACGGTGCTACTTCCCCTGTTCATGTTTTTTCGCTGCTGCGGTCTCTCTCAGCTGTTTGTGTATTAAGTTTGTGTGAGAGCTAAGTGGGCAGGCCAGGCTGAGCCTGCGTGCTGATTGGCTGGCGCCGCTGAGCCATGTACGAGAGGGGAGGGGGAGCGGGAGAGTGCTGCCGTGACAGCGCGCTGCAGTCAGCGCGCCTGCTGACTGACACTGACTGAAAGCATGTGAGCAACATGCGTTAATGCGCGATAAAATAAATATCGCCGTTAATAGTCTAATGAATTAACGCGAAATTAATGCGTTAACTTGCCCAGCCCTAATATATATATATATGTATATGTATATGTATATATGTATGTATATGTATATATGTATGTATATGTATGTGTATATATATATATATATATATATATATATATATATATATATATATATATATATATATATATATATATATATATATATATTAGGGCTGGGCAAGTTAACGCGTTAATTTCGCGTTAACTCATTAGACTATTAACGGCGATATTTTCTTTAACGCGCGTTAACGCATGTTGGTCACATGCTTTTATTTTGTGAAGGTCTGTTGCTGCGGTGTAGGGGTTTGAATCAGAACAGTAGGTGGCGATAATGCGCCAATAACCTCGCTGTCAGCCCAGCCTCAGATTCAAAGAGGAAGAAAGGTGCTGGCCGGAAAAAAACACAGCTGACATGCGGAAGGCGGTGTTTCCCGCAGGTACCGCGAGCGAGCTTAGGCGGGGCGGGGCGAGGCGAGGCGGTGAGTTGGCGGCCGGAACAAGTTTTGTGCGGAGCGGAGCGGGGGGGGGTCTGCATCGACGCCGTCGGTGAAGTCGCTTCTCGTTTCAAAGTATCCATGTATTTTTGCCTGTTTTCCCCCTGCCATTCACTATATGCGCGCGAGAAAGCAACAACAAAAAACCGCGTGTCAACGTCAAATAAACGCAAGCATATCGAGTTAGCAAGCATTTCAGTTTAAAGTTCTTCCAGCATGGAATATGACAGAAACAAGTTAGTTGGAACCACTGCCAAGTTAAACTTTGGTATTGAACATAAAATGGTAATGCTGCTCCCTGCTGTTACCTCAGAAATTGCCTGTTTTTGGTAGATTTTTTCCCCATAAAGAGAATTCCCTGTCAGTGGCAATAAGCTTTAATTTATTATTATTGCTATTTTTTGTTTTACATGTTTAAGTTGAGCTTTACACTAAATATGTGTTACTGATAAGTGCTACAAATGTTACAACACTTTTGTTCATATGGCAGCAGAACATTAAAATAAAAGTGCTCTTTACACTACTTTTGAATTCATTCTTGGAGTTTGTAAATACAATGCGATTAATCGCGATTAATCGCGATTAATCAGTGCGATTAAATATTTTAATCGTTGCCCAGCCCTAATATATATATATATATATATATATATATATATATATATATATATATATATATATATATAAAGCGAATTGGCCCATGGACTGAACCCTGTGGTACTCCACAAGTGACCTTAGAGTTCAAACAAGATTTATTGTTAACATGAACAAAATGGAATCCGTCAGACAGATAAGATTTAAACCAGCCTAATGATTTTCCCTTAATCCCTACAGTATGTTCAAGTCTTTCTAGGAGAATATTTTTGATCAACTGTATCAAATGCAGCACTGAGATCTGCAGATCTTCTGCCATTTTCAAACTATAAGGCGTCCTTTAAAATCCTTACATTCTCTCAAAAATAGATGGTGCACTTTATAATCTGGTGCGCCTTACATATGATTGCCATTGTGCTTACTGACCGATTTTTATGTGATACAATGGGCTCAAAATCTGTGTATGTCCACGCGTACTCGAACCGTACTCAAGGTGGACTCTGCGCAGACACCACACGTACAGGTACATGTCATACTATAAACTTCTCAGAGGTAAGAAGTCTTTACATCAAACTGTTTCATATGTGACACCAAGCATGTGGTCGCAAGGATTCGCGGCATCACAGTCCCCCTCTGTTCTCATTGACAGATGTGCAGTGGAAGCCTGCTGGAAAAAAAACGGCTCTAGGTGCTCAGCTAATCACACATTTTACCATCCGTTCCGCCACTTAAGCCCAATGGCAGAAAGTGTGGGAATTGTAGAAATCTGAACTTTTAATAGCCTACAGTCTATGCTTTTCCATCTTTCCAGCAGTCTTCAGAACCTGCCTGGCACAGAATATTTTGTTTTATAAAAGAGATTAGGTTTTTGTTGATAAAATGTGTTATACTTCAGAATTAAGTGCTATTTTGAGATGCTAACGTTAGTTACTTACATTTCTCCATTTCAACAAATCAAAACTCTCTCTCCTGCTTCTGCTCAGAACTGCACTCAGCAGCTTTCACCTATTTTAGTGCAGATATTTAGTTTCTTAACTGGGACTAGTTTCGTAGCCTAGTATTAATTGTGGTAACCGCAGTATCCCAGTATGAATCAAAACTTAAATCTCGCACTCCAAGCACGCACGACCATGCACGCACACACACACACAATAGAAAACAGGCAATCAGAAAGAGGGAAGGTGGAATTTAAGGCAGCACAACCAATGAGAGTGGAGTTAAAGGGGGGGTGTCTACCTTGTCAATCAAAGGCCTGGCGCATTAGTGACTGGCTGCGGGGAGTGGCAGGCCCCACCCCCGCTGGCATGGCAGCGTTGAAATGACACAGTGAGAACGCCGAGCGTTTAATACGTAGGCACTCCGGGCGAACCTGTGCATGTACGCACGTCTGGCAGAGCCGAACTGACAAGCAGGAATACGATGAATCAGTAATTTTTCAGGGGTGCTGAGCTAAGATTTAGGGGTGCTTTTTTTGTGTGTGTACAGGATAATACAAAGTTAAGTAAATTGCATCTAACTGGGAAGGATAGACCTACATGAAAAACCAAAATAATAAAATAAAATGTCGACCAAGCAGTTTTGAAGTAGGGTGTGAGAGGTACATTAATCCTTTGATACAACAAAACATTCAAATAAAATGATTAAATGACAGCATTACATGGTCATCCATTCCGTACTTCTGTCTGTTCAAGACCAGCATGTTTTACCGACTTGGCCCACCTCTTAGTGAATATGGTTTTTTGAAGTCGCAGGGAGGAAGTGATCCTTTCCATCACGTAAATGTCATTTACAAGACTCCTGTATTGTAGGTGGGTCGGGGGTGGACCAACGTCTCATGAGTGCTTTTTTACCAGCCATTATCAAAATAACAAATAAGTATTCATCAGCTTTCTTGATCTGTAAATCAAAATTTCCTCAAAAAAAAGTTGTAAACTGCATAGGTAGATTGGTGTTAAATAGACCACTTAATACTTTATGAAGCTCTGCCCAAAAGGGTTTAACTACTGGGCATTCCCAAAAGATATGCCAATGATTAGCTTCCAGGTGTCCACATTGCCTTCAACACACAGCTCCAACACACAGAAAAATGTGTCTTTTGTTTTGGTGTAAAAAAGTAACGGATCATACACTTCCAACCAAACTCTCGCCATGAATGAGAGCTGGTGCATTTCCACTGGGATTGGCAAATGTTAAACCAATCCTCCTCAGATATTAACAGATTACCCTCCTCTCCCACTTTTTCCTAACGTTATCTGTATCATGGGACTTTTTAGACAATAAACCTTTATAAATTCTGGTGATGACACCCTTGTTTGCTTTCCCTTGATAAGCATCAATAATGATTTTTGATATGGGGTCATTGAGGTCTGTTTCGTTTCTGATTGGTGCGAAGCAACTACGCACCTGGAGGAACCTAAAAAATTAAGTTCGATCCAGGTTGTGGTCTTCCTTCAATCTATCAAAGCTTTTGAATTGTCCCTTTTCTGTAAGAGAATAGTATGTCGTTATCCCTTTCGAAATCCACGTTTTAAATCCTTTATCTATTACATTAGGCCTAAAATCCGGATCATAAGCACACCATTTAATTATTTGTAACCTGTCATTTAGCTTATACTCATCCTTTATCATATTCCAAATTTTTAACTGCTCTCTGGTCCATGGATTCTATACCTTATCTATTAGTCCTCCCAGGTGTTTGTGTGCTAGTGCCAGTGTTGTAGTCAAGTCACTATGCCTCGAGTCCGAGTCCAGGTTCGAGTCACCAGTGTTCAAGTCCGAGTCAAGTCCAAGTCATTAAAAAAAAAATCCGAGTCGAGTCCGAGTCGAGTCCACTACTCATCCGAGTCAAGTCCGAGTCGAGTCACTATTGATCCAAGTTCGTTGTAGGAACATGCCGTGACGTGTGATGTATGACATGAAGCAGTAACATTTCATTGCACTAATAACTCTTTCGCTGTAGTTACCCTTGGTTTTACTCGGTAAAACTACCGCTTTTTCCAAGTCTAAGACGTCTCCTAACCATGGTTTTTAAATATTGTTGTTATGGAACGTGCAACAGCGACTCGAGGTACGCTGATAGGCCGCATATGAAGGATGTTAAAGCCGCAAGCGGCGTCGATCGGCCCTCGCAGCCAAGCGCGCTCCGGCCTATTGGCCACCGCCGCGGTGCCGGTCGGCGGGCGGGGTTCGCGCACCGCCGGCCGCCCGCCACCACAGATGCTGTCACGCATTTTCCTCGCCCGTCCACCGGGCGATTCCCACAAACGCGTTCGGCAGCGTTCCCCCATTACTCACAACAAATCTGGTGAAGATCGGTCGATGCAGCGAGGAGATACAGCCGTTGGATAATGATAATGCATGGCCACCGGACCGGACTAAATTGTTCGGCGGGCCGGACAATTTATACCGATTCCTGGACGGTGACTACAAACAGAAAAAAAAAAAACGGCCGATGACGCAATGAACGCCGAGCAGGAGAAAAACATTGACTTACCTTTCTATCAACTCGGCCCGTTTCCCAGTCTTTCTAAGCCCTCGACACTCAAGCCATCGTTTGAGCTGAACGTTGGTATGTTGTTCCACAGTTCTACCAGTAAACTGGGCACCTGGACATCCTTTTGTGATAGTTTAACAGCGGAAAAGTCGGTCATATAGTTGTATCTGTTGCATGTGTAACGGCTGGTTGCTACGTGCGCTCTCACACCGTTTGCCCAACCTTAGCGGCAAGGGGCGTTGCTCATGAGATGGTGACGTCACGTGCGCGGTACGACATTTAGATATTAAAATCATACATCAAATAATATTCTAATGACATATTAAAATTATAGCCTAATGATATTAAAAAAAGTCGAGTCTTTTTCTCAATCTCCGAGTCAGAATGATCTGAACGTAGGAGTCCGAGTCCAAGTTCGAGTCACCAGTGCTCAAGTCCAAGTCAAGTCACGAGTCTCTAAATTTAGCTAATGACTCGGACTCGAGTTCGAGTCTCGGACTCGAGTACTACAACACTGGCTAGTGCTGCATGTATTGGGGGATCAGTTTGACTTAAGAGTTCTATATTTTTCTATATTATCTAGCTTGGTAAGATGGGTTACACAAATTAATCAGAGGTCTAGTCTGGGCTGCATGAAAATAGTATTTTAAAATGAGGTAATGACATACCACCTTGCTCTTTTGGGAGCTGTAAAGTCTTAAATCTATCCCTGGGTTTTTTACCCTGCCAAATAAATCTAGAGATAATCTTATTCAGGGAGTGCCTGAAATAAGTAGAGATACCGTGGGAGAATATTCATTTATACAGTATCAATTCTGTGGCTAAGACTAAGAAACGAAATTGAGGTCCATCTGTGTATGTCGTCTTTAATTTTCACCAAGAGGGGTCCATAATTTATCTCTGCTAATGTTCGAATTATTTTTGGCAAGTTTATTCCGAGATATTTCAGTGACCTTTGATCCCAATTAAAATTGTATTTTTCTCTAAGTTGCTTTGTGGGTTTATAGTTAATAGTCAAAATTTGTGTCTTTTGTATATTTAATTTATATCCTGAGTACTAACCAAAGTTTTCTAGGACGGTGTTTTATGAAATTTTTATACAGGTTCGGAAGAGATTGGCAACACACAAATAAAAACACAAACACTGTTTCTGTTAGGATAATAGTGCCCACATTTATTATTCCCCACAGCATACAGCAACACAAAACAGCAAGCACTTCTTAAACACATTCTGCTACCCCACAGAATACAGCAACACCAAACAGCAAGCATTTCTTAAACGCTATTTCTGCTACCCCACAGAATATAGCAACAAACACAGCAAGCACTTCGCACACGCAAAGTAGCAAGCATCAAAGCCGACAAGCTTTCAAACAGGCGTGACGTTCAACAGGTCTCTTACCATGGCACAGAACCGGGAAGTCGGTCAGTCCGGTTAGAGCGACATCAACGCGGCCGGGCATCCTCCCACGGCAGACTTCACCGGACTGAGGGCAGTCTCCCCTTTATATACTTACAAACAGAGGGTCAGGTGTGGAGAAAAAATGGCCATTTTGTCTCCCCACAGCTGATCCATTTCCCAAAACAGGTTTCCAAAACAGAGACCGTTCCCAGCATCTTAGCAGTGTGTGAAACGAAACATGAGCGCAATCGATGTGAGAAATAAAATAACATCACAAACTCAGAGCGCAAATCAGTGTATGAAGCACAATACAATTCTAGTTTCACATGAAATCAGTCTTTCCCACAACACATTGTCATAAGTTCCCACCACAAGTTAAAACAAGTTATAACAAAATAACACATGTTGTTCTTAGTTTTATGTGAGAAACAAAATAACAGGCAAAACTCAGAGCACGGGCATATATGTTGCTCTTAGTTTATGTGAACTCAAAAACAAGTACCAGTTCTTCCCATAATATAAGCGAAACAAGTTATATAAGCGATAAAAACAAGCTAAACAAGTTATATAACTGACCAGTTTTTTTTACAAATTACATTGTCAAAGAGCAACAATAACTAGAATCGTTCAACTTCTGAAGAAGTTGAAAAAGGCGCCCGCCTGGTGGTGGGCATGACCGTCAAAGGCAAAGCTTCCGAGTTCCTTGGCCGTAGTCTCTCGTCGGTTGGGGATTTTAAATCAAACATTCTGAGTGAAAAGGATTTGTATTCATCAAAACCTGCCGACCAGGAAAACTTTGCGTCTGCAGAGCTGCAAACTGCGTATTTCGATCTGAGACGCAGCTAATGACCTAATTGGCGACAGCCAACAGTCAAAGTTTGCCATTCATTTGCTACGGTAGTCCTAAACCACTACTGACATAATACAGTTTTTGGCCACAAGCGTCATTTTGGGGGCGTTGTTTCCACCTCTTCTTTTAGAGACGTTTTTAATAGAAAGAAGAAAAGGCAAAAACGGTCCAAACAAAAGGTCATAACGTTTACATTTGTAACCTCTGCCTTACATAAACACTAGAATTAAATCTTAATAAATAAAAGTATAGACAATTATTTCAGTAACTCAAATCAGTAAGTGAAATACACTATATACAGGAGTTTGACAATGAAACTGAAACACCTCTCATTTCCGTGTGGGAGGTTTCATGGCTAAATTGGACCAGCCTGGTGGCTATTCTTCATTAATTGCACATTGAACCAATAAGAGCAGAGTGTGAAGGTCCAATTAGCAGGGTAAGAGCACAGTTTTGCTCAAAATATTACAATGCACACAACATTATGGGTGACATGGTTGAGTTCAAAGGAGGACAGATTGTTGGTGCACATCTTGCTGGATGTGTCAAAACTTTCTTCAATTAAATAAAAACAAAACTGAAGTAATAATATTTGGACCAATAGATGAGAGATCAAAAGTTAGCACACAGCTTCAGTCGCTTCAGCTAGAAACCACTGATCAGGCCCGAAGCCTTGGTGTAGTGATGGACTCAGACCTGAACCTCCAAAAGCATTTTGCAGACAGTTACAAGGTCGGCTTTCTATCACCTGAAGAACATTTCCAGGATTAAAGGACTAATGTCTCAAAAGGATCTGGAAAAACGAATCCATGCGTTTATATTTAGTAGATCAGATTACTGCAACGGTGTTTTCTCAGTTCTGCCTAAAAAGTGGATCAGATCGCTGCAGCTGATCCAGAACGCTGCTGCCCGCGTCCTCACCAAGACTAAGAAAGTAGAGAACATCACCCCAGTTCTAAAGTCCTTACACTGGCTCCCTGTATCTCAGAGAATAGACTTTAAAATACTTCTGTTAGTTTATAAATCCCTAAATGGCTTAGCACATAAATACATTACAGAGTTGTTATCAGTGTATCAACCTTCCAGACCACTAAGGTCTTCTGGCTCCAGCCTACTCTGCATACCTAGAACCAGAACTAAACAAGGAGAAGCAGCATTCAGTTCCTATGCTCCACTTATCTGGAACAAACTTCCAGAAAACTGTAAAAGTGCGGAAAGCCTGAGTTCTTTAAAATCAAGATTAAAAACACATTTGTTTAAAATTGCCTTTGACTGTTCTAGTTAAACTGTTTTACTGTTTTTAATGTTCTTCTTTGTTTCTACATTCTATCTGTACTTGCTTTTATTCTATTTTCTATCTACATTTTATTCCTACTTGCGTTTATTTTGCTATATTTTAATCATGTAAAGCACTTTGTATTGTCTATGTACTGAATTGTGCCATATAAATAAATTTCCCTTGCCTTGCCTTGCATCTGTGACCAAGACAGCAAGTGTTTGTGATGTATCAAGAGCCACGGTGTCCAGGGTAATGTGGATGAACCACATCCAACAGGATTAACTGTGGACGCACGAGGAAGCTGTCTGAAAGGGATGTTCGGGTGCTAACCCGGATTGTATCCAAAAAACAAAAAACCACATAACTCTACTTATAACTAACTTTCTGAAATATAAACTAAAGTTCACCAATCAGTTCTAAAACATCTTTAGATGAACTCTTGTTGAGCCCTGGAGTATGGAGGACCAAGTCTTCCATATTTAAAAATAAATACAGAAATAAATAAATGCTCAATAACTTAATGTGCATACAATTATGTGCCACCAAAAATACAATGCACAAATAAATGCAGATAGAAAATGAATTATACAGTGAGACAAAATGTATATATTTCCTTTAATTAGCCACTTTATTTATTAATTACTTATTTTTTTAAGTATTTATTTATGTGCATGTTATAATATTTTTGTCTGTTTTATTCTTTCTTTGTATTTTTTTGCCCTATTTATTTCTCAGATGCTATTTATTTCTGTTTGTCCTTTTTACATTTCTGTTTCTCGTTTTTACATTTCTATCTGTCCTTTTTACATTTCTGTTTCTCGTTTTTACATTTCTGTTTGTCCTTTTTACATTTCTGTTTCTCGTTTTTACATTTCCTATCTGTCCTTTTTACATTACTGTTTGCCATTTTTACATTTCTGTCTCTCCTTTTTAAATTTCTGCCTGTCCTTTTTACATTTCTGTCTCTCCTTTTTACATTTCTGCCAGTCCTTTTTACATTTCTGTATGCATTTCTGCCTCATTATGCAAATGAGGAGGCCTGTGTCTTAAGGGCTCAACTTCTTCCCATTGGTTGGTTAGCATTTTACTGCGTCGGTCAAATCTACATGGCTTTTCCCCGACATGAAGCATTGTTTAATAATAACTCAGCAGGCAGACGTTCAGTGTCCGACCTCTTACGGGAAGCTGCTAATAGACTGGAAGAATTAGAACGCTGTACATTTGGGATCTGAAATGTTTTTCGGTGGTTTCAGATTCGGCTTTCCAGATCAATAACTCATCGGCGGATGATTTATTCTACAAAACAGACACCTCTCCACAACCACCGCAAGGCAGACACTGAGCTACAACCGTAGTTTCCTCAAAACGAGTCCGTGGGCCAGAATCTGTGGGACGTCTCCTTAAGAAGTTTCGTATGAACTGTCAGACAGCAACTTTCTTGCACTTAGATAGGTTGCTACACATAGCAGTGATCTCAAAACACCAATAATCCCACGTTTTCTCTTGCACATTAATAAGTTATTGCTGATAAAAAATCTAAACTGTTGCGCTCCGGGCCGAGAGGTCACGTGATTCGATTTTTGCTGCTCAGCCAATCAGATCGCTGTATTGTCAGCTGAGTGCGTTCAATATGTAAGGTGTTGTAAACATTTGTTTCCAGATGAAGAAAGCCCAATAATAGTATTTTCTGGCGCCAGTTGGCAAAGATCTTGATGGCAAAGAAAAAGAAATAGCCCAGACCATCCATCATCCATTTTCTAACACGTTTATCCCTGCTGGGTTCGGACCGGTGCCGATCTCCAGCTGTCAATGGGCGAGAGGCGGGGTAGACCCTGTAAAGGTCGGCAGTTCATCACAGGGCAGAAATAGCCCAGACTTTTGCTCATTTTACTGTGATATCACCAAGACCTGCTGCGCTAGGATAGCACAGCCAAACGACTTATCCCCGGCAGAATTTGTATCCCCTGCATCAGGAGAGTGTTTGAAATCAATAAAACTTTTAACCTCCAGCTTTGCGAAGTCTAAATATTTTTAAACATCACATTCTAATAAAATGAAATTGATTTTTTTAAATTCCTAATACATTGTTCTGTTTTTAAAATCGACATATCTCGTTGTTGATAAACAAAGAGCAAAAGACTGGGGTGTTAAATGTGCACGGTGTCGTGCCAAACTAGGTATCCCCGCCAGGATTTGTATCCCCTGCGTCGGGAGCGCGCATTCAGCTTGCTGAACGCAGTAAACTCCGCCTCATTTCCAGACAATTCGGCATGAAAATCAAGATGTTTTATTTCTCTTAGCGAAATATAGGAATAGTGCCGTTACATTATCGTTCAGTTAATGGGTTAAAATTGAAAACGTAACACTTGTTAGTACGATCGTAAGGGATTGCTATGTCGGTTAAAACTAAACTGATCACTCAGTATAACACGTTCTGATAAAGTAAACGGCTCTGTGGTCATCTCCAGACGTGTCACGAAAGTATTAGCTTTATGTCATTAGATTGTTGCATGTCTGTCTGCTGAAACTAAAAACCCACCTTTTGTGCCAAAACTCAAGAATGTGGGCTACTGTTAGTCCATTTTGGAAGGTGATACATATTGTGGCAGGCTGGACCCGATATTTTTTGTATCCCCTTGTAACTTCTTAATTTAAAGAGCTAACAGCTTGAACTTTTCTACAGTTGTTTGTGATTATAAGAGGTGTTTATGTGCCAAGACTCAAGAATGTGAGCTACTGTTAGTCCATTTTGGAAGGGGATACATATTCTGGCAGGCTGACCCCGATATTTTTTGTATCCCCTTGTAACTTCTTCATTAAAAGAGCTAACAGCTTCAAATTTTCAGCAGGTGCTTGTTGTTATAAGAGGTATTTATATGCCAAAAATCTAGAATGTGGGATACTGCTAATCCATTTTGGAAGGGGATACATATATGCTCAGCATGATAGTCTGTTTCCAGCATACATTTCTTGGCTGACTTTGTGCAAGATGAGGACAGCATTACTTACAAATCCAAAGATTGGGGCCTGCTCTGATGGTGCACGGGTATATATATATATATATATATATATATATATATATATATATATATATATATATATATATATATATATAAGAGGCCTTAGTCCTCGACTTAGCCTGAGGTCCTTTACCGCGTGACTTCCTCCCTCTCATAACCCCTTTCCTGTCAGCCTACTTTGAAAAAATTAGCCAATAGAACCTCAAAATCCCAGTAAAAATGCAAGGATCAATTCTCACAACCTAAGGATAGCAGTTTAACTTATGAATATGAAGCTTCATACATGCTCAGTATGAGGGATTGCTGCAAAGCCATCAACAATGCAGACGACTGTCCACTGTGGCTCTACGCTTTCAGGAGGAGTGAATGCTGCTTGGAGAGACTTGATGCAACCTGCTGGGTTTCCTTAGAGAGGAAAACTTTCAGACCAACCTGTCTGGTCAGCACATATAACAATTGGCTGCAGTGTTTGAAATCAATAAAACTTTTAATGTGAAGTCCAAATATTTTTTTAAACATCCTATTCTAATAAAATTGTAATATATTTTTAAACCACTACTGACATAATACACTTTTTGTATTATGTTATTACAATATATTAAAATATATATAAAATATATTACAATATTATATATTGTAATATATTTTGAAACTCCTCATATACTGTTCTTTTTTTTAAAGCGACACATCTTGTTTTCTTAATATGGTTCTTGGCTGAATTAAAATATCATTAGATCTGATCATTTTGGCAGTAACTTTATTCTGTGTTCATTTGATTACACTTGGAATCAGCTTTATATAATCCATTCATGCGGGTCTATCCACACAAAAAAAACGAACAAGTAGACAGCTGTGATGGACTCAGGAAGGTGGGTTTTTAGTTTCAGCAGACAGACATGCAACAATCTAATGACATAATACTTTCGTGACACATCTGGAGATGACCACAGAGCCATTTACTTTATCAGAACGTGTTATACTGAGTGATCAGTCTAGTTTTAACCGACATAGCAATCCCTTACGATCGTACTAACAAGTGTTACGTTTTCAATTTTAACCCATTAACTGAACGATAATGTAACGGCACTATTCCTATATTTCGCTAAGAGAAATAAAACATCTTGATTTTCACGCCGAATTGTCTGGAAATGAGGCGGAGTTTACTGCGTTCAGCAAGCTGAATGCGCGCTCCCGACGCAGGGGATACAAATCCTGGCGGGGATACCTAGTTTGGCACGACAACTGTCGCCAGCTTACCTCAAGTTCTTTCTGTAAAACTGGCAAACCCTAGTAGTCATGTTTCCTCAGCCATGTCTTTCTCCAAATACGTCGTCGCCTTTTCTTTTTAGGGCTTTCTGCACACAAAATTGCACATATTGCCAAAGCAGCATGTTTCTCTCCGGTAATGTTTAGTAGCCATCGACACTTTCATCTTCTTCTTCTTCTTCATCTTCTTCTTCTTCTACAGTATGAGCACTCCGGTCGCGTCCGAGCGTTGCGCCGTACACAGATCATGAGCGGTGAAACTTTTAAACCCGCGGTTCCGTCGCACAGTTTGATACGATATAAGTACCACAACTGAAAAACTCGTACAGTGTATGCCCGGCTTAACACACTTACCATAACAGCTCCGCATCACCGTTTATGACCACTTCTTCTTCTTCTGTTTTAAAAGTGGTGCGCCCTTCTTCTTCTTCATGTTTTAATGGGTGCTGACCACATCCAAAAGGATCATTAGCGCCCCTCTAGTGGTGCGCTCTGTTCCTCATCTTTATATTATCAGCAGCGCAACCAGCTACCGTAACACCTGTTAAATGTATCACTGTTATAGCTCCGAAGGTCCAGAAACTCATGTGTGCTATAGCGCAGCAACGCGGTGCAGTTTTGAAAGAAAAGATAACAATAATAGCAATTTTTTCATCATTCATTCATTTATATCAGTTGTTCAAATTATTTATTTGTTACTTGTAAAAAAATAAAATATTGGGTACCCCCCGGCGGGTTGCGAACCTGCGACCTTCGGTGCACCAGCCCAACACCTGAACGACTGTACCGAAAAAAAGTGCCATGCTGAGCTCTGCATTTTTGTGAGGTCAACTGTGTGTAGGAAGTGGTTTTGAGAAGTGGTTTTTGGTTTATTTTGTCACCACGGTAACTTTAAATGGCGTCAAGTACAAATAGCACACTTCGCACCGTCGAGACGCACGTTTTGATATATAGTTTGTGGGGGTACAGCCTACGGTTCGGGCTGTATTAACGGTGACGGAAGAATAAAAAGCAATAATATTATTAAAGAAACCCTTATTAGGTGCATAACATAAGGCCTCCGCCATGCATTTTCAATGCATAGGCGGGCGCCTAATAATAATAAAGAAATCCTTATTAGGTGCATAACATAAGGCCTCCGCCATGCATTTTCAATGCATAGGCGGGCGCCTAATTCTTTAATATATCAGACGGTCATTAATTTGTGGAGCGAATCATAAGGATTACTTAAATAGATCAGTACATCATCGGCGTATAGCGCCACCTTATGGTCTTCTTCATTAATGCAAATGCCTTTAATGGTCTCAGTCTGTCTTATCCATAAGGCTAGGGGCTCTATATAAAGTGCAAATAACAGGGGTGAGATTGGACATCCCTATCTCAAGCCCCGTTCCAGTGTTAAGGAGTCAGTGAGGTATCCATTTATTTTTATACGAGCCGATGGTTTGTTGTATAATGTACCGATCCCTTTAATAAAAATGTTGTCCAGGCCGAATCTTTCCAAGACTTTATATAGGAAAGGCCAGTTTACCAAATCAAAGGCCTTCTCGGCATCTATACTAACTAAACAGGATTCAATATTATTCTTTTGAATATGATGTATAATATGTAAAGAACGCCTAATGTTGTCGTAAGTCTGCCTTTGTGAAATAAATCCAGTCTGATCATTGTGTATAAGATGAAGAATTTTGTCCAGTCTTCTGGCGAGGATAGTTGCATAAAGTTTGTAATCAACATTCAGCACAGAGATAGACCTACACTCTAATTTATTTTTTCCCTCCTTAGGGATAACGGAAATCACCGCCTCCAAGAGGGGGGCATTTTTGCATCTGTTAATGTCGTGTCAAAGGCTCTGAGAAGGGTTGGCACTAGCTCAGCTTATACCACTCTGAACAGTAGCCGTCCGGGCCAGGTGATTTATTTGTTTTTAGGTTGGAAATAGCCTTAGTTAACTCTAACTCAGTAATAGGGGCTGGTAACATTTCGTTTTGCTCTTGCGTTATATATGGTAATTTAAGAGATTTTAAAAAGTCATCAATTTGCTGTTCACCTTCTAATTGGAGTTGTGTATACAAGCGCTTGTAATATTTTCTGAAAGTTCTTTGTATTTGCTCTTGTTTGTACTGTATAGTTTTAGAGTCCATATCCCTTATTTTATATATTGTGTTGTTTGTTTGTTGTTTTTGCCGTTTTCTTGACAGGATTTTAAGTGATTTTGCTCCAGACTCATAATAAGTTTCTTGTGAATATCTTTTTTTTTTAATTTCCTGCGTGCATATTAGATTTATTTCCTTTCTAACTGTTTTTATTTTAGTTAGTATTTCTGTTTTTTGTTCTTTTTTATGTTGTGTCTCAAGATTTTTCAGTGTTTTATTAAGATCTATCAATCGTAATTGTTTTTGTTTCTTTTCATAGGCACAGAATGATATTATTCTCCCTCTCATAACAGCTTTAAAAGTATCCCATACTGTTGCTGAATCAACATCGCCGTTATCATTTTCTTTCATTTGTGTTTTAAATCTTAGATTATTTAGGATACCTGTATTCAACCTCCATAAAGTTCTACCTGGGTTATCAATAATATCTACAGTGCAGGAGAGGGGGGAATGGTCCAATAGATCAATGCTTCCAATATCACAATCATGAATTCGATGACGATCTCTCTTCAGTAAAAAAAGAAAATCTATCCTGGAATAGACATCATGTAGATGTGAATAAAAAGTATAGTCACGGCCGGATGGATAAAAATCTCTTCACAAATCCAGAATACCAATCTCTGTCATTAAGGGATTAATTTTCTTATGCAACAACGTAGTAGCTAGGTTTTTGGGTGAATCTTGTTTTGGATTGAGACGGATATTAAAGTCGCCTCCACATATGACAACCCCTGTGTCCTTTATAATCAAGTCAAATATGTTTCTGTAGAAAGCAAAGTTACTTTCGGGAGGGGCATAAACATTACAAATTGTTACAACTACATTATGTATTTTCCCTGAGACTATTACATATCTCCCTTCCTTATCAGAGATCTCTGAGACCTGTTCAAATGGAATTTGTTGTGAAATCAAGGTTGCTACTCCTCTCCTGTGGCTTGATTTGTAAGATTAAAAATACACTCTTGAAAAGCCCATTCTTTTAAGTTTTTTATGCTCCGAAGCAGTGAGGTGTGTCTCTAGCACAATTTGTGCATTCTCCCTTTTCATTTTTGTTAAAATCTGCCTCCTCTTAGCTGGATTTAAAACCCCATTCACATTAAATGAAATCACTTTAAGGGTTTGCCTGTTCATTGTCTATTACTGTAATCACTTATCATTACACACCCACGAGTCTCTCCTGGGAGACCTGGACATAGAATACTGAACCTATCCTTCCCGATGAACACAAACACAAAACAACTTAGAACAGTCTGAAACAGAACATCATTGGAGCAGTTCAGAACCATTGCTTCCGGTTCAGTGGCTCTCATCCAAGAAGCCCTGTGGGACCTTGAAAAGTCAAGGCCCTCATAAGAGAACATCCCACTTCTTGGTGGTGGGGCCCTAAGATGTGGTCGAACGTCAGCCAGAGTAAAAATAAAGTAAGTAATAAAGAAAAATAAGTCAAATCGAGCATGACTGGCCCAACAAGTCCCGCCCATCTGATTAAGCAGTAAGAGAGAAATAGAAGTTTAGACAGATTTCAGTCATAGATCTGGGCCAGGTGAGGCAGATTTGTTATGGCAGACTTCTGCATGCAATGTACAAGCTACATAAAGGGTAAGCAACATGTTGCAAATAAGACTTATCTGGTAAGTGCGAAGATGTGGTCCATCAGTTAGTATCTTGGGGTGCTGTCTTCTGAACTCCTTGAGTCTGTCTTTAAAGTGAGCATTTTGATATCTACGTTGTGCGCTGCCGTCCGCAGCGGCAGAATCCTGACTTCCGGAGCTGGTCTTTCCGCCTCCCCGCCGTCTGTCAGGTGGACAGGAGCTGGATCTCCTCTTGGTCCGGTGTGGGTGGAACAATTACTATTTCACACATTATTATATATTAAACTAATAATTCCCTGTGACAGCAATTATTCTACTTAATAAAAAACTAGGAAACACTACTCGCTACTCAAAGAACATGCAAAAGAAAATAAATTAAAATAAAACAAGTCAAAAATTGATTAAATGGGAGGTAGTACTGCGTAAATCAATTCACATTTTTTTAAGACTGATTGACATTACATTCAAGAAGTCGGCGCTTTGACATAGCATCATTAAAAGACAAAATAGCTTTGCGATAGCACCATTCGGGTTCCGAAAACAGACCTGAAGCCAGATGGTGAACGCGTCTGTACTCCACAACAAGCTAAGCTAACCATTTAGAGCTACATTGTCCCGCTCCAAGATGGCGACTATGACGACATACGACCTACGGCTTTGCGTTGTACGTGAAGGGGTGGCCCTAATGACGTATCTAACGCGCCTGCCTTGTCTGGGCGGACTTCTGATCAGGAGGCGGTCTTGCTTCAGAAGTAAGGCGCTTCAAAGGAAAATGCAGGAAACTGAACATGGACCAAAAGAAGGAAAGATGAAGAAAAGGAGGAGAAAGGAAAGTTGGCTATTGGCGTAGCCAGTTTATCATCAACCCAAAAACAACACAGCCAAAATCACTTATGAAATGCATGCACACACATTAGAAATATCCAGCACGGGTTAAACAAAACTCCCTTTGGGAGTAATTAAGCATTACCACTATTTCCTAATAGGTTCTACCCAGGCACAAAATATATCACCTTATGGGTGAAAAAGAGAAATAAAAGGGAAAAGACCTTTTTACTTGTGTTGCCTCAGTGAGGATGTCCCAGCTGTCCGTAGGTCCGTGGCTCCAATAGTGCAGGAGGGGGCAGCAAGGAAACAGAAAAGAAAAACACAGTCTCTGGGTGCTCTGCGACGCTTTGTTTGGCCAAAACAAGCGAGCGGAGTCTGACGATCGCTGAAAGATAGCGACTTCCAGTAGGATAAAAAATGAATTCAATTAGTTTAAAAGTCACGACCTGCTGCTTAGGAATACAGGGAAGAATTGGTTCAGCAAACTCTCGGACCAGCGAGGAATCGAACCACGTGCCACGTGGGGGGAAACCCAACGGGAAAAACAGCTGTATGTCTTCCTAGTTGGCGGCTTGCCAGTGAAGAAGACTGAGATGAATGCGTTGGGCGCTTTTATGTCCTTTCATAGCAACGAGATAAGGTTGCCATGGGCTGGACTGAGTGCAAGCAGTGCGCTTGCACTCGGAGAAGGATGCAAGTACCCGGTTTGATCCCCAGCACCTGCACTCTGGGTCCCTGAGCAAGACATTGCTCCCTGGGCGCCGCACATGGCAGCCCACTGCTCCCCAAGGGTGATGGGTTAAAAGCAGAGAACAAATTTCGTTGTAATGTATGTTTCAATGTATGTTTCAATGACAATAAAGATGATATTACTATTACTATTTAGCACAAGCATATTGTACTGTGCAGCCTCACTTCTGTCAGTCTGCTCCAGGGCAGCTGTGACTACAGTGTAGCTCACCACCATCAGGGTGTGAATGTATGCATGAATGACTGACCAGTGTAAAGCACTTTGGGGTCGACTGATGATTTAATTCAATATTCTCAGCTCGCACATTGCTTTTGTAACAGAATGAGGGAACGAGGGGGAGTTCTGAACAATTTCTTTATGCTGCTCTTCGTTTTTATGCCAACGGCAACTTTTTAATAGCAGATGCAGAAAATCTTTCAGAGGCAGCTGTATGTCGTGCTGTCAGGAATGTAACAGTTGCACTGTTCCATAGTCAGAGACTCACAAGATTAATAACAGAACTCCACAGAATGAAATCAATAGTTTATTCTGTATCAAATTTTGACTCTTCCAGCTATAATTTTCCATTCATGTATTTTAGTTTCCATTCATATATTTTTCGCCCCAACACTGTTAGAGCTACGGCACATTTCTTCACTTAAATAACACCTCCTTTACTTCAGCTGAAAATATACATATAGACTGTATGTTTATTATAAAGTGAGATTGTCACTAATTAAACAGAAGGAAGAGTTAGTAATGCTTGCTCACACCATCCCATCAATAATTGCATATGTTAAATATAGCCAATTAATGCTTTAGTTGAGTATGGTTAAATATAATAAAACTTAACCTTATCTGATTAAACTGCATTTCATACTTCATCATGATTTGCTGCCATGTCCTTTCAATGCCTTTTATAATCAATGCACCCACACCCCCCTTTTAGTGTTCAATGAGTGAGGTGAAAACAGCTTTAATCTCTGTCAAATAACTCTCATATCTCTCATGCATTGACTTTTTTCAGCTGTTCTCTGCCGCCAGCTCGCCTTTTCTGCAGCAACAGCGTTGTTTCTTATGGTTTAATATTCTCCATATGTCTTCTTTAAAGATTTCTAATTCCACTTGCGGGAAATAGGCTCTTCCAGGCTTCTTATTTCCTGCCGTTACCATGGTGAATTGCGTTATCTGCGTTCCATTGAGGAAGGCTTTTTTCATGCTCGTTCTCGCGTTCAACTCAGGGTTGATTGGACGCTGTGTTTAATTACCTGAATGATATCACATGTTCTGAAACCGAAGACCTGAGTATGACTGAGTGAGGTAGAACTACTCAGGGTAGATCGGCCATTTTTTCTCAGACGGAGCTCAGAACAAAGACGCACACTGCAAACTGCCCAGCTTTAAAGGTGTATGCCCTACCTGTCAATCAGTGATGTGCTCCAATCAGCACCTGGCGCTCACAGAGCGGAGCCGTGGAACACCATCTCACCAGAGTTGCAAAATGGTACAAAATAACTTGGTTTATTATTATTTGGTTTACAGTTAAGCTTGTATTTTATGTACTGCGCAGCATAGCTTTGCTGTGCGTGCTGAATCTAGATGCAGTGCGCGATTGTGCACGCACACAGTTTAAAGGGAACACTGCAGTGTATTCCAACTACTCTGTCCTCCCGACACATGAATAGCTCTCCCTCTCAGGAGAGAGCTGTGTACGTGAAGGGGCGGAATGATATTACACACTTGGGAAGAATATTTAATGCGCCTTATAATCTAGTGCGCTTATATGTGGTCAAAGACACACATAGACACGTTAATTTACTGTGCACCTTATAATCCGGTGTGCCTTTATGATCTGAAAAATACGGTGCATCTCATGGGGGCTGTAAAAACTACTGAGGACCATTTAGAATTCTTGTAATGATGTTTTTGCTAATTGGACCAGCTTGCAGCATCAGCTCTTGAGTTTCACTTTCTATGTGACTTCAAATTAAGCCCTCTTTGGGTTGATACTTTTCATTTTCATTATGTTGCATCTGTTGATTCCTAACAAATTATGTAATGATGTCTAACAGGATTTTGTTTTTCCAGTTTAGATTAGACCATTTTGCAAAGTGTTCCCTTAATTGTTTTGAGCAGCTTATAATAATTATATTGGTGGGAAATGGACTTGTGTAAAAGCTCCTGATGCTGTATTTTCACATCTATGGTATGTGTTTTTATTAATTGGAGCTTTATTTACCAGATTTAAAGAGTTGTTAAAGCTACTGTAGGTAACTTCTGTAAAAATGTATTGTTGTTACATATCTGTTAAAACTGTCTCTATGTCCTGACAGTAAAATATGAGACAGGCAGCTCCCAGTGAGAAACAACAATTGTTCTTGTCGTCTAGTTTCATCTTTTAACTATGTTTTCCAGGATCCTAACCCGTTCCTCAGCCCTTCAATGGAACCTGATGCCTTGCTGCGCAGTGCAGTTGCCCCGTTGCCCAGCAAGGAGCAGGGGAGGCTAGGAAGTTCTGGCCGAATCCTTGCTCCACTTCATTTCCCCTCTGAGCTGCTTCCCTTTGACGAGGCTCTCAGGGACGTATGCACAATCAGACCCTTGATGGAAGGAGATGTAGTGGTTCGACATGGTAACCAGCTCTTGGAGATTAAAGCTGCTGAACGCAGAGGTAATCTGAGCACTGACTGTCACCATGTCTGGGATCTGTAAAGTTATCCTAATGGGGAATGAGCTCATATCTTTGTGTATGGCTTGACAGAAATGGAGAAGCAGATGAAGATTGAAAACCTGTTTGTCACTTGGCAGCAGAGGTCAGCACAGTCTAACATGCCCATTTCTGTAAGTATCCCAGCTGTAAACAGGAATAATCTGTTGAGGGATAATTAACGTAGCCCTGAAGTCCATGGCTGGTCTGATAATGTGTGTGGCTCTTGTGAGACAGAAGCGTTGGTTGCTGTATTTCAGTATTCCAGGTTTCTATCTTTTTTTAACGGCCCAAAAACCATTTTACGACCCTTTTTGTTGCTTTCTTTAAAGTGGGGAAAGTTTTACCTTCGTAATAACGGTTAATGTCACACACCGTCACATCTGGACCGATTGGTTCTAAAATTAACCTGATTTTAAACACTAGCACTAACTTCTATGCACTTTCTAAAGGGGTCTGTAGTCTGACTTGGCTCTGGGATTAATGGGCCATTTAGCCATTTTGACAACTGCCTTAGCTAGAAGTTGTGCTCAAACTGCATCATAGTTTTATTTATTGATGTTCTCAAAGTTATGACCCACTGTAAGATCGCATGCCGTTTATTTCTTTGAACCTTCTTGTTCTCTTTTCTGACCTACAATATGAAACACTCTGACTTTTTTGTCCCTTAAGTCGTCGTAATTGATCCATTCTATCCAATTATCCCTAAGATATTTAGTTACAATACCTGTCCCTGCAGGGCACAGATTTGGAGACTCTGAAGCAGTCGTCGAGGCTGGTTCATTACTGTGCCACCCCTCTTCTCTTTGACCCCGGCTTCCGGAAGCAGATTCAAGAGGAACCAACCTATCAGCCCATTGTAAAGGTGGGCAGGTTTTCTATCTGAACTCCATGGCTCCCACATGTATTGCCAAGGGAACCATCTAGCCAGCACAGAGATCATAATTCCAATCAACAAGGCTTCAAGCACTTGCTGTTGGAATCAGATCTGTACGTACATACACTGTATAAAAAGAGACCCAACCTTTTTTCTTACTGTCTGACATCAAATGTGATTTTGACCGGATTTCTCCTTTAAATAGAGAATTTAAAGGAGAAATCCGGTCAAAATCAGAATTCAAACTGCTGAAAGTACTTTAAATATAAAATTATTATATACTGTTCAATAAATGATAAGCTTTTTTAATTAAGAGTAATTTTCATTTAAAGGTCCTTTTATGGGGGCAGCCATCTTGGTGAAGAACAGTACTGCCACCTCCCAGTTTGTGACGTAACTGTGCTGTATCGGCTGTAGAGCAAATCCCAATGCCCCCTCTGTCCCCTTGTAAATAAATATCAGTTTTCATGCCAAAATATTTTTTTAACCCCTTAAACAAAGATAGACATGGTATTAAGCATTTAAATTTAGATTAAAACTAATTAATTTTAGGGACATAAAAAGACAACAAATAAGCATTAAAGTGCGGTTTATGGGTTGGGTTCTGCAATGTTAGAAGATGAGTATGAAACTCATCTTTAGAACCAATCTGTGCTCAAAATGGTGACCTGCACCGCCTAATCTACTTTCAGCAGTTATCAGTTATTGCAACCGTGAACTGCAGAAAATACGGTCATAACGGCTCTTTCTGAGTTTTCTCTCTGCTGCTGTCCGGATGAGTCGCAGTGCATTATGAGGCGGAGGGATATTTCAGTATCACTTAGTTTAGACCCTAACAATCGACTTCACTTTCAGAAACAAGCCCAAAAAAACTGCAACTCACAACTCATGAAATGTACAAGCGACTTTAGAAAAAATAAGACCAAAGTTGCATAAAATAAGTGGGCTTCGCAGCAGTGAGCATGCTTTCTAAGTGTGTCGTATCCCTCCGCCGCTCTGGTCGGTACACAAATGTTCCAGCATATTCTACATAAAAAAAAAGAATAACATACCGAAAATCCTCGCTCTCATGTTATGTTCAAAACATTCTTCTTGGAAATGTTGGCTGCATATGACATTGTTTCTCTCTGGCCAGAAGTTAGATGGCAAATCCTCTCTCTTCAGGTAGGTATTCCAACAAAAGAACCCGATGGATCATGAATGGGAAAAGTGAAAAAACTAATGTTTTTTCCACTTTTACCTGATGTATTGTTACATCCAGCTGCCATGCACGTTGGCATTGTTGCTTCAACAATAGCTCTCGTGAATTTCAATGGTGAAGTCCTCTGGAAATCCAAAATAATTGTCCCTTCAAGTCAGTTTGCATTATGGAAAGGATTTTCCTGAATTTTCTTTTCAAATCTAGAAGTTTAAAAACAGGTCTTGAGTGTTACGTAGAAGTGATATTCAACTGTAGTCAGGTAGGTCAGACGTTTTGGGTTCCTTTCCACAAGCTCCTCACAATATACCCCGTGTCCACTACCCCTTTTTAACCGTGCTGAGACCAGTCCGAGCTCGGTAACCGAGATAACTATTCAGTGTAAATGGAACGCTAACTGAACTGAACTGAGCCAGACACAACCGGACCGCACTAAATCCAGACCAGTTCCATGTGTGGGCTCGGCCCGGTTTTTCAGTAGCCCGGTTCTCTAATAACAAAGAGCGCATGAGCAGACAGCGTCATCTCCGTACAGCCAGTTGAGATTTCCGACATTCATAAAAATACTAGTTTCCCTACTGTGACGTACGATTTCCAGTGATGATTCTGCTTAGCAGTGTGATGAACCTCAGCGTCTGTCATTGTTTCCTGCGTCTGTAAATCCTTATTAGACGTTCGTTTGTCTTATCCACTTCCCAAAAGCCGACTCTGTCAAGTAAATTCACCAAAAGTTGCCGTCTTCGCCTGACTCTCCGCAAACAACGACATATCACAATGATAATCAAGCATAATTTCCTGAATGTTACGTGCGACGCCATTTTGATTTGCTTGGTCCCGCCTTCAATCCTAGAGAGCAGTAGTACCGCAGATCATCACTAGGAGGCGAGGAGGAGCCAAGGAACCGAGATAGCGTGATGTGTAAACAGTCGTCAGAACCAAGCTCGGCTTGGTTAACTGATTCAAGCTCGGACCGAGCTCGGCATGGATCGGTTTAACAAGGGTAGTGGAAATGGGGCTTTATTTTACTCAAACTTTGGCCCATTTCTCCTGGCAGAACTAGCGTAGCTTAGTCAGATTTTTAGCCCCACTTGTGCCTTTACATGTTTGCCCACAAATTATCTTTGGGCCTTAAATCATGGCTTTGTGATGGACTCTCCAAACATTGACTTTGTTCTTCTTTGTTCTAACTCCTTTGTTCTAATTAGCATCTCACAGCGAAATAAATTAAGAAAGGTCCAAGATCCAGTGAAGAATAATGCAAAAAAAAAAAAATTTGGTTCTAAGAGGGAAAAGACTGGAATAGAGCTTGAAATACAGTCTGACCGTTGGTGTTCACTGAAGCAGAAGCTAAAGCTCCCAATCGCTCAGATGTGACTGCAGAGTGGATTGATGCTCGTTAAGGTTCTGATATGAGGCTCTTAAAGTTGCTTTAGATCAGTGTATTTAATTAATAACAGTTGGTGTTCAATCACACTGAGCTGCTGCTTTACTGAGAGGCATTACAGAGGGTCAGGCTTCATTCATTGATTAAGCAAACTGACATGATAGTTCTGCGATAGTGCTGGTAGTAGGCGCCACGTCTGTTTATATCTGTTCATTACACCTGGTGCTGGGTTCTATTTAGCCCAAAAAAGGACTATCAAAACACTATCAAGATAGAGGCTTGGAGTATATAACTTTATTTTATCATGATCAAATGGTTTTTGGTGTTTTTTATAAGTATATAACGTGTCTATATACCTTTAAGTCTGATTTACTGTCAGACAGAGAAAATGTCTGACATCTGCTACACAGATCTACACTATAGCAAAACAAGAACTTTGTTTATGTTGAACCCTTTATTATGCCATGAGTTTATCTGCATTAACGCTTTAAGATGTAGTTTATTTTTATTTCATCACAATTGTTTTCCATTTTAGTAGAATGTGTGGGTCTCATCAGGTTTTCACGGTTCCATTTATCACTATCATGCTGTTTTGCTTTAGAAAAGAGATCTTTAAAAGCAACATTAGTGGCCACTTTTTCTAACCAAGCATAGCATGATGTATGGAACCTATTTACCTCTTCAATAAATTAGCTTGTCAAAATATTGCCAGAAAAGACATTGTTCCAGTGACTCCACGGCGTCAGGTCGAGATCGAAGCTGCAGCACAGATTCAGCTGACATGCTTCCCAGCCGACTGAAAGAGGAGCCATGGCTGCTTGAGATTTCTAACAACTTCCTTCAGCAGTACGTCCAGTACCTGCAGAGTATGGGCTTCATTCTTGTCCAGGTCCGGCCTCCATCTCCCGCTCGTAGGTGTGTTATCTCAAAACTATTCCATCTATAATTTTAGAGTCCTCTTCAAGCCTTTTAATGTTTTTAGCAACCTCTGACCAAGCCTTGTGGTTTTGGTGTCTATCAGCTGTTTTTAGTTTAACCGCAGGCTTCCTGCCTTTGTGCTCTACCCCCCATCCTCTCCTCTCTCTGACAGCATCGCCAGAGCCCGAGCTGCCATGCTGAACTCCATGTCATTGGAAGGAAGGATGTCTTTTTCCTATGTGAAGCAGAAGAGTGAGGATAACCCTAAGGTTAATGTTCACTTGGCAAATTTTTATTTTTTTTTAAATACACACAGTTAGAAATCAAGCTTGGCTTAGGTTTCAGTTTTAAGCGCAGAGACTTGCTGTGCTCAGGAAATTATTCATTTGAAATAGTGGTTATTTTAGCATATAACGTAGTCATCCAATTTAGTTTGCAGTTAATTATTAACCAAATCATCATACATGGTTTGATCAACTGGTAACTCAAAAGGGATAATTTGAGCGCAAACCTTCAGAAAGCAAATCTCTCTTATATAAAAATAAGCACAAACAAGGATCTCTTCATCTATGTGTGTTCATTAAACCAAATTGCCCTGATACAATCAAAACTTTTTGAGTCACAAACTTCTTAACTAACTAGAAACACACATCCACTAACTAGTAATCAAAGGTAAAATGCAAAACAATCAATTGAGAATATTTAAACAAGTAAGAAGTGATACATTTGGACCTGTACTTTCTAGACAACTAAATCTGAGTGTGTAATGCTGCTAACAGACTGGTTCTTTGGCAGAGCTCAGTGTCTGGCACCACTTCATATCACCTCCAGAGAGCGCTGCCTGGAGGAATTGTGTTGATGGAATTGGCTTTTCAGGTGAGACATGTTGTCAACCTTTTTTAATTTTTAACAAGAGAATCATACATACAGTATATAAAATGTTTAAACTGAATTGTCTTCATCAAACAAGTCTTATGTGTGAATGTACATATGACATTATCTGCCTACTCCGATTGCTTTTGTATTTTTATTCTTATTTTTTCTCTTTTTCTTTTTGATTCACTGTATATATGAAGATACACTGTATATAACTGATGCACCTTTTCCTACTTTTGGCACCTTCTTCTGACTACTGACTATTGAGCCGATGGGACAAGTGAATTTCTTCAACGTGAGATCAAAAAAGCCTATCTTATCTGATCTTATTTACACACTTTCACTACAGCAATTCCATTACAACCTTAAAGAATTCTTAGTGTTGCTGGTTCACTGATAAGTTCTGCATCCACCTGAATCTTCTCCCTGGAGTTGAAGTATATTCTCTATTCAAAGCTTTTGCTACTCCCAGAGTAACCTGTTTTTCTTCATCTGTTCTGTCATTCTGCCAGGGGTCTTACTTCTGTGTAAAGCAGTATGCGCTGGAGTGTTCCCGCATTCCCATGGGCCAGACAGTCAACTCCCAGGTAAAACCAGTAAAACCCAACTTCATTAAGTAAGGAAGTAATTATTTCTGAAAGCAGGATGCAAATCAACCTGACACCCCATCAAGGGTTTCCCACTTCCCACAGGTCACTTGTCTGCTTGATGGTCTCAGTGTAAATTATGTATGTCTGTGGGGAATGTCTTATTGTAAGTGCAGATTCAACAGGTATTGCAGTGCAGCTTTCTTCCTTATATATTATCTTTTTAATTTTATAAATATACTTGAAAAAAAGACAGTTATATACAGTATGTGGTGATGACTTTTGATGCAATTACATTTTTACTTCCTCTATTGTTTTTATTTAATTTTTTACTCTGCATGTACAAATAGTTTCTTTAGGATAAAACCTTGTACCCCTTCCCATATTTGGTAGCCCCCAGGATGAACAACTAGCAGTCTATTAAAGACACCATGAATTGCAGAAATAGCTACGTCGTCCCCCGCTCCGCCAGTCTAAAATGGTATGGAACACATTAATTAACTGAAAAATGTTGCATAGTATGCCTTTAAGTGCTTCAGTTAGTATCTCCAGTGGGTGGTTATTTATCAGGATTCTGCCAGTTGTTCGGCAGTTGTTCATCTTGGTCTGATTCTCAGTGGTATTACAGAGATATTGCCTGTTGAACTTTTTAACCAATACCATACCGATTTTATTTATAAAGCACTTTAAACACCCACTGGACCAAAGTGCTATACACAAGCAATAACAATATGTCAAGGCTAAGTTAGACAGATTGTGTTTCCTAGATCGGGGGATCCTAAAGTGGGGGTCATGAGACTCCATGTTGGGTTTGCGAGATGATCCATTTGGATGATCCAAATTTATGACTTTATGGGGAAATGCTTCCCCATGCTTCCTGAAGCTCCTCCCACAAATTGGTTTGGTTTGATGGGCACAGAGATTAACTTCATATAGCGGTCCCCCAGCAGTAACCAGGCTGGCTGGGAGACAATACGCAGGAAGCATAGCTCTAGATTGCAGCCCCTGGGTCACAACCAACCCATCTGCGTTTCTAACAGATTTTTCCCACCCAGTGACACACCCGCTGAGAAGCCGACTCTTGTACTTGCCAGCTCCTTAGTCAGAAACTTGGAACTAGCGACACCAGTGACCATAGTCAAATGCCTGCCAGGAGCCAGAACGGGCGACATCAAATCCTACCTGAAACTGCTGGCTAAGGATAAACGTAAATACAGTAAGATTGTTATTCACACTGGCAGTAACGACACCCGGTTACGAAAATCGGCGGTCACTAAAGTTAGTGCCGCATCGATGTGTAAGTTTGCTAAAACAATGTTGGACTCCGTAATTTTCTCTGGTCCCCTGCCTGATCTAACCAGCGATGACATGTTTAGCCGAATGTCGTCATTCAACCTCTGGTTGTCTAGGTGGTGTCCTGAAAACAATGTGGGGTACATTGATAACTGGCAAACTTTCTGGGGAAAACCTGGTCTGATCCGGAGAGATGCATCCATCCCACTTTGGATAGTCCAGCTCTTCTCTCTAGGAATCTGGCCGGATTTATTAGTTCTCCTAAATGCAGACAACCCAGGGTCCAGACCAGGAAGCAGAGCCGTAGTTTAACACACCTCTCTGCAGCTTCTGTACTGTTACCCACCCATTACCCTACAGAGACGGTGTCTTTCCCACAGCCACGTCTAAGCAGATTAAAAACTGATCTAAAAGGAGCAAATCATAAAAATCTCATAAAAATCAATACTACTCGTGAACCAAAAAAGAAAAATAATAATAATAATAATAATTAAATGTGGTTTATTAAGTTTAAGGTCTCTCCCTAAAAAGACTGTTAGTGAATGACTTGACCCTTCACAGAGTTAGAGCAGAATATTTGCTATCATTATTAGAGGAGAATACAAATAACTGCTAGGTTTCTCTTTGGGTAAATTTGGGAATTGTACTAGAGTTACAGCTCGGTTGAACCATCTATTCCCTTAGCGCTCAGCAGAAATGACTTTATGAGATTCTTGACAAATATCTTCTATTTGAAGAGTTTCAGTCAGGCTTCAAAGATCATTATAGCACCGAAATGGCTCTGTTGAAGGTCACTAATGATACTCTCATAGCCTCTGACTGTAATTGTCCTGTTAGATCTAAGTGCTGCATTCAATACAGTTGATCACAATATTCTCCTAGAAAGACTTGAACATACTGTTAAGGATTAAGGGGAAAGCATTAGGCTTGTTTGAATCTTATCTGTCTAGCAGATTCCAGTGTGTTCATTTTAATAATAAATCTTCAAACTCTAGGGTAGGGCTGTGCATAAAAATCGATACAAAGATTAATATAGATTTTTTTTTTTACTATTTAATATCAATATTAGGGATTTCAATATCAATATACCTCCCAAACCCTAGGGGGCGTTATTACAGCACGCCATTAGTGTTCATAGCGAAGAAGTGCAAGTGAGACAAATTTGCAGAATGGCAAATGAACAGGATTTTAGAAGCGCCTTCATCCCTAAAATCAGACGTTTGGGTAAATTTTTTGTTTCTGTGATTGAACCAAATTCACTTTATTTTCCTGTTAATATCGGTGTTCAATAAATTGAACATAAATATAATACTTGGCTGGTTTGTTGTTTGAATGACTTAGCATTAATTTGAAAGTAATAAATATCGATATTGGAGTCAAATCAAATCAAGCTGAGCTATATAGAGAATCGTATTGTATCGTGAGCTATGTATCGAGAATAGTATCGAATCGGCTCATCCTAGATGATACCCAGCCCTACTCTAGGGTCACACGTGGAGTACCACAGGGTTCAGTCTTTGGCCCAATTCCTTTTAATTATATAAATGCTTGTGTAAAATTATCAGACAGCATGGGATTCATTTTCACTGTTATGCTGATGACAGCTATATTTATCCATAAATCCTGATGAATCCAATCAATTCCTTCGAGTACAGGGATGTCTTGATGACATCAAAAGCTTTAAAATTTCTGCTTTTGAATTGTGACAAGACAGAAGTTGTAATCTTTGGACCAGAGTCCTAAAAAAATAAACTTCTCAATCAATCGCTTAATCTGGATGGCATTAAATTTGCCACTGGAAATAAAGTAAAAAACATTGGTGTTATTTTTTACCAAGGCATGTCATCTCAATCCTACATTAACACGGCTTACTTTTTTCACCTCTGGAATATCACCAAAATTAGAAATATTTTGTCCAGGAGTGACGCCGGAAAACAAGTCTATACATTTGTTTCTTCAAGGCTGGACTGTTGTAATTCTTGACTATCAGGAAGTCCACAAAATGTAGTTTGAAGCCTTTAGCTGATCCAAAATGCTGCAGCAAGAGTTCTGATGAAAATCAACAAGAGGGATCATATTTCTCCAATTTTAGCTTCCCTTTATTGGCTTCCTGTTAAATCAAGAATAGAATTTAAAGTTCTTCTTCTAAAATATAAAGCCCTTAATAATCAAGCTTCATCATATATCAGAGCTCTAATTACCCTGTATGTTCCTAACAGAGCACTTCGCTCTCAGACTACAGGTCTGCTGGTGGTTCCTAGAGTCTCTAAAAGTAGAATGGGAGGCAGATCAGGCTCCTCTCCTGTAGAACCAACTCCCAGTTTTGGTTCGTGAGGCGGACACCCTGTCTACTTTTAAGACTAACCTTAAAACTTTCCTTTTTGACAAAGCTTATAGTTAGAGTGGCTCATGTTACCCTGAGCTACCTCTATAGTTATGCTGCTATAGGCTTAGGCTACTGGAGGACATCAGGGCTTATTTTTTTCACTCTACTGATCTCTACTGTTCTCTAGTTTTGCATTGCATTGCATTGCAATGACTGTTGTCTTAGACTTAGACTTTCTTTATTGTCATTTTGTATGCACAGAGTGCATACAGAACGAAATTTCGTTTCCATACAGCTCAGAAAAATTGCAGTAACTCTACAGGATACCTTGCAGTGAATTACAGTACAGGATAAAAATGCAGTCAGTTACAGGATAAGTTTCAATTGACTTCCGGATAAAGTGCAGCAGTGAACAGTAGGCAGTTTAAATGTAAACAAATATGCAGAAAGTTTCCAGTAAAGTGCAGCGGTGATTTAACAGTAGACAGTTGCAGTGTAAACAATTATGCAGTAAGTTTCCAGATAAAGTGCAGCAGTGATATTGGAGACTAAGAGTTGAGTGGTGTTTTTTTAATGCTGGATAAGGATACGATACAAATGTGCAAATCAGCGAGTGTGGTACACAGTCCATTTTATACTTCAGCAGTTCAACAGTCTGATGGCAGCAGGGATGCTGTGGAACCTCTTCCCAGAGGGCAGCAGGGAGAACAGTCCATGATGGGGGTGTGAGGGGTCCCTGATGATGTTTCGGGCTCGAGACACACAGTGCTGCGATGAAATGTCTTTAATGGAGGGAAGAGGAGCCCAGATGATCCCTTCTGCTGTCCTCACCACTCTCCTCACGTTCTTCCAGTCGGAGAGCACTGCAGCCTCCACACCACACAGAGAGAAAGCTGGTCCGAATGCTCTCAATGGTGCTTCTGTAGAAGGTCTTAAGGATGGGCGGGGGCAGGCGGGCTCTCCTTATCCTCCACAGAAAGTACAGTCGCTTTTGTGCCCTCCTCACCAGTGACGTGGTGTTCACAGACCAGCTGAGGTTGTCCATGATGTGCACCCCCAGGAACTTGGTGCTGCTGACCACCTCCACAGCTGAGCTGTTGATGAGCAGTGGAGCGTGGTGAGGCCGGTTCTTCCTGAAGTCGACGATGATCTCCTTCGTCTTCTCCACGTTCAGGATCAGGCTGTTGTCTCTGCACCAGCCCACCAGCTGCTCCACCTTCTCTCTGTAGTCCTGGTCGTTGTCGTCTCTGATGAGGCCCACCACCGTTTGTTTCGTCAGCAAACTTCACAATGTGATTGGTGGTGAACCTGGGGACGCAGTCATGAGTGATCTGAGTTAACAGCAGGGGGCTCAGGACGCAGCCCTGAGGGGAGCCCGTGCTGAGGGTGATGACATCAGAGGTGTTCTGTCCGACCCGGACCGACTGAAGTCTGTTGGTGAGGAAGTCTAGCAGCCAGTTTCGAAGGGGTGTGTTGAAGCCCAGATGCTCCAGTTTTCCCACCAGATGCTGTGGGATGATGGTGTTGAATGCTGAACTGAAGTCCAGGAACAGCATCCGCACGTGCATGTTCTTCTCCTCCAGGTGTGCCAGGCTCAGATGAAGAGCGGAGGAGATGGCGTCCTCAGTGGAGCGGTTCCGTCGGTAGGCAAACTGGAATGGGTCAAGTGTTGGGGGGGAGACTGGAGACGATTTGTTCCTTTACCAGCCTTTCAAAGCACTTCATCATGATGGGAGTCAGTGCAACAGGCCGGTAGTCGTTGTAGCAGGTGACTTGAGGTTTCTTTGGCACCAGAATGATGGAGGCAGACTTGAAGCATGCTGGCACTGTGGCTTGCTCCAGCGAGGTTTTAAAAATGTCTGTGAGGACACCAGCCAGCTGACCTGCACACTCCTTGAGCACCCGCCCAGGTATGTTGTCAGGACCTGTGGCCTTCCGCGGGTTGACTCTCCTCAGAGTCTTCCACACGTTCGCTGTGTCAAGGCAGAGCACCTCCTCATCCTGGTGGGGAACAGCTTTCACTGCTGGCGTGTTGTTTAATGCCTCAAACCTCCCAATGCAGTTGTTGAGTCCATTTAGGAAGTCCGCATCTGCTTCACCCACCGGGGGAGGAGGGCGTGTTGTATTCTGTTATTGGCCGTATTCCTTTCCACATGCTTCTGGTGTTGCTTGCGTCGTGGAAAAGCTCCTGGATTTTCTGACTGTGGTTCCGCTTCGCTAACCTGATGGCACGGTTCAAGTTGGCTCTCGCTGTCCTCAGGGCCTCCTTGTCACCAGACTTGAAGGCTGAGTTCCGTGCTTTTAGCGCTTGACGGACCTCCGCAGTAATCCAGGGTCGTTGGTTGGCTCGGGTGATGATGGTCTTGTTGCGCTGACGTCCTTGATGCATTTGCTGATGTAGGCTGACACAGTCATTGTGTACTCATCAATGTTGATCATGTCCTCATAAGTTGCTGCAGCTTTGAACATGTCCCAGTCAGAGCACTCAAAACAGTCCTGGAGCGCCTCCATTGCTCCCTCAGTCCAAGCTCTCACCTGCCTCACTGTAGGTTTAGCTCTGATCAGCAGGGGCCTGTATGCAGGGGTTAGCATCAGAGTGAGATGATCTGACGAGCCCAGGTGGGGGCGGGGGGCTGCTCTGAATGCTCCTTTTATGTTTGTGTAGACTAAGTTAGAGTGTTCTCTCCCTGAGTTGCAAAATCCACGTGTTGGTAAAAATGGGGTAGAACAGTTTTCATATTTGCCTGGTTAAAATCCCCAGCAATGATGAAAACACCCTCTGTGTGTGTAGATTGCAGCTCGGAGATTTTCTGATAGAGAACGCTCATAGCCTCTTTTGTATTAGCGCTTGGAGGGACATAGACCGCTGTGATGATAACAACAGTAAACTCTCTAGGCAGGTAAAAGGGTCTGCAGCTGATAATCAGTAGCTCTATGTCCGGAGAGCAAAAGCTTGTGACTATTCTAGCATTTTTACACCAGTTGTTGTTGATGTAAATGCAGAGTCCGCCCCCTTGGGCCTTACCACTTGGATGTTTACATCGATCCGCGCGGAAGGTGGCTAGTCCCTCCAGGCTAACGGCGCTATCAGGTGTTAATGATAAAAGCCATGTTTCTGTCAGGATGAGAGCCCAACAGTCTCTAAACTCCCTCTTTTCAGAGAGCTCGAGCTGTAGATGGTCCGTTTTGTTGTCCAGTGAGCGGACGTTGGAGAGCAAGATGGATGGAAGCGGCGATCTAAATGGGTTAGCCTTTAGCTTAGCTGCTAGCCCTCCGCGACAGCCGCGCTTCCTTGGCCGGCTCAGCCGCTTCTGCTTCACTCTGCTCCGGCGCGAGTTGCCGGAAGTGACCGCGGCCTCCTCGGTCTTTGGGTCTTGAGAGCGAAGTGCACCGAAACCGCGTAGGCAATCGAGCGTTGAAGTGGTTGCAAGTCCAAAAATACTGAATGACCGTAATTCCAGCAGGCGTTGGCGGTCGTGTACTAATCTGCTCCATTTCAGCTTTTAACTTTTTGCTCTCTCTTTTTTTCTTCATAGTAGGTACACCTGGTCTGACGTTCTGTTAACTGTGACATCATCCAAGGAAGTCAGATCAGCCGCTATTACCATCTAATATAGAACAGATTACTGGATCAATGTGTGCTTCTGTGCTTTTTTGTCTGTCTTGTCGTGTCTCTGCTCTGTCTTCTGTAACCCCCAGTTGGTTGAGGCAGATGAACGTTCATACTGAGCCCGGTTCCGCTGGAGGTTTTTCCTTCCCGTTAATGGGGAGTTTTCTTTCCACTGTCGCTTCATGCTTGCTCAGTATGAGGGATTGCTGCAAAGCCATGGACAAAGCAGACGACTCTCCCTGTAGCTCTACGCTTATCCAGGAGTGAATGCTGCTTGTCGGGACTTTGAAGCAATCAACTGGTTCCCTTTATATAGGAAATGTTTGACCAATCTGTATAATATTATTGAATTTGACTTTGTAAAGTGCCTCGAGATGACATGTTTCATGAATTGGCGCTATATAAATAAAATTGAATTGAATTGAATTAGAGTGGCTCATGTTACCCTGAGCTATCTCTGAGTATACTGCTATAGACTTAAGGCAAGGCAAGGCAAATTTATTTGTATAGCACAATTCAGCACAAAGACAATGCAAAGTGCTTTACATGATTAAAATATAGCAAAATAAAACAGAATAAAAGCAAGTAGGAATAAAATGTAGATAGAAAAAAAAAAGAACAAAAAAGTGGTGATTCAGTTAACTACAACAGTTGAAGGCAATCTTAAACAAATGTGTTTTTAATCTTGATTTAAAGGAACTCAGGCTTTCCGCACCTTTACAATTTTCTGGAAGTTTGTTCCAGATAAGTGGAGCATAGGAATTAAATGCTGCTCCTCCTTGTTTAGTTCTGGTTCTAGGTATGCAGAGTAGGCTGGAGCCAGAAGACCTGAGTGGTCTGGATGGTTGATACACTGATAACAAGTCTGTGATGTATTTAGGTGCTAAGCCATTTAGGGATTTATAGACTAACAGAAGTATTTTAAAGTCTATTCTCTGAGATACAGGGAGCCAGTGTAAGGACTTTAGAACTGGGGTTATGTGCTCTACTTTCTTAGTCTTAGTGAGGACGCAGGCGGCAGCGTTCTGGATCAGCTGCAGCTGTCTGATCCACTTTTTAGGCAGACCTGTAAAAACACTGTTGCAGTAATCTATTCGACTAAAAATAAACGCACGGATTAGTTTTTCCAGATCCTGCTGAGACATTAGTCCTTTAATCCTAGAAATGTTCTTCAGGTGATAGAAAGCCGACCTTGTAACTGTCTTTAGATGCTTTTGGAGGTTCAGGTCTGGGTCCATTACTACTCCCAGATTTCGGGCCTGATTAGTGTTTTCTAGCTGAAGCGACTGAAGCTGTGTGCTAACTTTTGATCTCTCCTCTATTGGTCCAAAAATTATTACTTCTGTTTTGTTTTTATTAAACTGAAGAAAATTTTGGCACATCCAGGCATTGATTTCTTTAGGCTGTTGGAGGACATCAGTCTATTTTTCTCACTCTGCTGAGCTGTCCTACTGTTCTCCAATGTTGCATTGTTTGTTGTTATTTCAACTTTTAACTTTTTGTTCCCTGTCATTTTTTTCTTCATAGTAGGCACACCCTGTCTGTCATTGTGTTAGCTTTAACATCATCCAGGGAATACAGATCATCTGTTATTACCATATAACATAGAAAGGATTCCTGGATCAATGTGTGCTTCTTAGTTTTTTGTGTCTCTGCTCTGCCTTCTCTAACCCCCAGTCGGTGGAGGCAGATGACCGTTCACACTGAGCCTGGTCCTGCTGGAGGTTTTTCCTTCCTGTTAAAGGGGAGTTTTCCTGTCGATTAATTCATGCTCACTATGAGGGATTGCTGCAAAGCCAGTGACAATGACAGACGACTGTCCACTGTGGCTCTACGCTCTTTCAGGAGGAGAGAATGCTTCTTGTCAAGACTCGATGCAATCTGCTGGATTTCCTTAGGTAGAATACTTTTTGACCAATCTGTATGATTTGATTGAATTTGAATTTGTAAAGTGCCTTGAGATGACATGTCTTGTGAATTTGGCGCTACATATATAAAGTTGAATTGAACTTCTTGCGCTGTATATGGTAAAGCAGCTCCCACAGCAGCTTGATGGAGTTGAGATCTGGTGACTGTTCTGGCCACTCCATTACAGACAGAATACCACAGTGACAGTGTATTGGCTGCATTTCTGGTTAATGTTATTTTTAGTGAAGAAAATAGTGCTCATCATTAAATAAGTTGGAATTTGTTTTTCTGACAAGCTGATGAGAAGTGACAATATGAATTTTTATAGCATAGAAAATTTTATATCTATAAATTACTGTGACATTCTCAACAATACAGACAACTGATGTGGTTGAGGTGTTTTGGCAAATTTACCAGAGGTCAAGGATGACTTCATATAAGAATTGTGCTTTTATGTTGTAATCAATTAATCATTCTACGTTGTGGGATAAATACTCAGTCCTGAGTTCCAACTTCCTTTGTTAGCTGGAGGACAAAACCTTTGTTTCAAAGCCATGAATACCTTAAACTACCTGAAACTTTATACTCATGAGTTTTATTTCTTAAGGGAGAAAAAAGAATGCTTTATTTATTTTCTTCTCATTTTCACTTCATTTATACAAGATAGAACCACAAAAAAACAGAAATAGACATTACATTCCCTGTACACACACACACGCACACACACACACACAAAAATATTTCCAGCAAATACAGGAATTCCAGAATATTACCTATTAAGTTACCTTGAAGCACATATTATTAACTCTCCTCCATGGGGTTTACCTTTGTTCTTGTAAACATGGCAATTATTCAATGGTCACAATCGTATATATTTTTTGCATACATCATAACAGTCCTCATTGAGGCATTTCTTTTTATCATAGATATTTTTATGTCCATAATCCATCAAGGCCATCTCTATTCGAGTCTCTGTAGTACTGAGGCAGCATGTTCCATCATTATTAATCCTACAGTCTTTTAGCCAGTTGTTCAGATTAATGCAGTTGGGCTTCTGTACTTTCCAATCCATAAATATAATTATCTTTACAGAAAGTGATGCGTGTTATTAGTTGCTGTCTTACTTCAATTCTCCCACCCTGGCTCCCAGAAAGCGCACCTCAGGACATATGGTCAGACCTTTGTCAGTAATCAGCCATAAGCAGTCTGGGACTCCTTCCTGAAGCCTCTTGACTTCTTCAACAGTTCCACAGACTATTCCTTAGGTTTCCTTTCTTTCCACAGCCGGGCCAACACAATTCGAACGGCGTTCATTTTCAATATTTTGTATGGGGTTTTAATAAACCTTCAACTGTATGATTTTTATATCGGACACATTTCGATAAACAATGTCTATATTGTATTATATTACTCCATTGTTTGGTGGGTTGTTGTTCGCCTAATCCTTGTTCTAATTATTGTTTAACTTGATCAATAGCAATACAGAAACCAGGAGAAATGAGTGCATTCAATTCCTCTACTTTTTAGAACCTCTTTAATTTGTCATCTGATTCCTTGTCTGATGCCACAGCAATACCCTGAGATATATATTTCTGTTATAGTTTTAAGTAGCAGATGTTGTAAGAAACATGATTGGCTTAGATTAGAATGATCTTGAATCTATTTAAAATCCATGACTTCCCCCATTCCATAATTTGTTCCAGTTGTCTCAAATATTATTAAGAAAAGTCTTTCCCCCTGCAGTAAATAATGGATTCTTCCATAGTGGACATGAAGACAATTTGAACCTATTTATTGCAAGTTTTGTTATGTATAACCTTTAGTATATCACACGCTAACTTTTATAATAGGGCTCCTAAGGTATAAGAGATATTTTATTTGCTTTTAATTCTCTTCAGCAGTTTTTCCAGCCATATCCAACTGTCAGTCTCACAATCTTCTTGATGGGTCCAGAATATACAATGTCTGTTATTTAAAGCCAAATATATACAAACATCAGAAATTCCAAGCTCCTTTTCGTCCTTTGTCCTACTATCTTTCTGGATCCCATTTTTATTTCTTGATAATATTTCAGTATATACCCAATTCCACAAAAATGGTCAGGATTTCAACTGACCGTTCCTTTTTAAATCTTTCAGGAGTTATATGGTTTTGAAATGTAGAGGCCTCAAAATATGTGGAAAGAAAGCAGTGCTCGTAGAAAGGTAGGAGAGGCTCTCCTGTCCTGTCCTCTCGCACAATGGATTAAACATGAGGAAGAAACCTGCTGAATCAGAAAATATTTGTGTGTGTGTCCTAAATATATATATATATATTATATATAGTATATATAATATATATATATTATAATATATATATATATTATATCTAATTATATATATATATATGTGTATCTAATATATGTATTTATTCTGTGTCTATATATTCTGTATAGTTCTATATATATGTATTGTCTATCTCTATATGTATCTATATAATATGTCTTATATCTATGTCTCTTCTCGTATGTCATATCTGTGTATCTATCTCTCTCTAATGTGTCTCTCTCTGTATATTCTCTCTGTCTCGATCTGTATCTCTCATCTTCTATCCTTCTCTCATCTATTAGTCTCTCTCATCTATCTATCATCTTATATGTATATATATATATGCAGGCCTGTGTTTCAAATTATAATAGGGCTTATCGCCAAAAACAGACTTAAAACAGCTGCTTTTCTAAAGCTAGTTGATGTAAAGTTAATCGTCCAGCTGTGATCAGACACTTGGATTCTAATAAAGATTGGGTTTACCGGCCTGCTGTTACATGTCTATTTAAAACCCATCTTTCCCCGGTTCCGGATTTGGCCGCAAGTGAGAAGACGTTAATCAAGAGGTAGAACAGTTTAAATGCATATTTAATTCATAGAAATTAAATATGGAGACAGAGTATACATTTACCAATCAAGATGATTTCCCCGCGCGGTCGAGAAGTCTGTCTGAAGTAAGCTTTGAACAAAGACTCTTGTTATCAACTTTAAAACTCCTCCTGCTCGGTCAAGGGGGAGGATGACTAACCTCCTCTCCTTCTGACCACCCCCTCAGGGCAATAAACCACCCTGTTATTCTACCCAGCAACAGAGAGGGGAGACACCCCTACTAAGATATATTTTTTAATTCTCAACAATTCCATATCACCCTTACACACACCTCTTCAGACCCACACAAACAAGATCATCAATCTTGCGCGAGGAACAAGTGACTTTGTCCATGAAAACAAGGCCAACAGAAACCCAACAGAGCCTGCCTCTAGTTATTACAAATACATGTAATTGGCTGGTATGTATACACACCAGGATGTTCTTGCACTAAAATAGTTGTCAGGGAGGGTGGGTGTTGATGGCTGATATTTTAGCTCAGCTCTTACAACCTAGTAGACCACCAGCCCAATTCATAGACTGTTTCAGCACCATTGTGCAGCATGTCCTGTGTTTATGGCCAGGATGATGAGGCATGTCATGGATTGTATGATAATGTTTTCATTTCGCTATGAAAATGCCACATAAATGTAACTGCAGAGACGCTGCAGTTGCTGGTATTGGGTCTGGACATCCAGTTGTTGGGTACTTACCACCGACGAAATGTAGAGAGCACATCTAGGTGTCATTGATCTGATTTTTCCTCCTGCTTACAAGCTCAGATCCAACATTGACATTTTCCAGCAATCCTTTGGGGTTTAGGGAAAAAAAATCTCCATATGATCACGATCATCATATTGCAGGTTCTCCGGAAGATACCAAAGCAGCGGTGTTGTATTGTTACTAATAATAATAATAATATGTCTGCTGAGGTGATATTCAGGACGGATCTGTCCACTATTTGACTTGTACAAGTATTCAAGCTTTGGAATTTGACGTCATTTGTGAAAAGTCCAGTTAGAGGGAGACTGAAGAAGGGGCAGATAGTACACATTCATCCAAATCACTGAATTCAGGTGTTCCAAACTCTTCCATGACTACATTGGTAAACAACTCAGCAGCTCGGCATGCAAACGTGTGGGAATGGCTGGCTTTCAGGAGCTTAGTGAAGTCTAACTGACACAGTTATGTCACACACAGTTATGTCCAGATTTGAAACTTCCTCGTTACTATTACATGTTCCACAGTCAGCTGTTAGTGGTTTTACATCAAAGTGGAATGATTGGTAAAAACAGTAACTCAGCCACAAAGTGGTAGGCAACATCTAACCACTGAGCAGGGTCAGTTGATGCTGAGGTGGAGTTTGCTGAGGTAATCAGCTCTCAGTAGCTACAGTTGCTTGCCTGCAAGAACTGTGAGTAGAGAACTTCATGAAAGGACTTTCCAGGCACCAGCATCCTGGCCTTACCTCACCAAAGCCTCTAATAGCAGGGTTAAACACAGTCCCACAGCACTCTAGACTAGAGAGAAGTTTCCTGTTGACAGGTCTAGGTTCAACAGTTGCCAGGAGATCAGTACTCTCTTAACCCCAGCATACAGTGAATCCAGTGTGTATTAATCCATTAATAAGTCTGTGAAACCATGTTCTTACATGGGTCTTTCTCTTCATCCATCTGTCTGTGTGTATCTGTGTTTGCCAAGTCCCACCTCATCTCATCTCTCCATCAGGGCACGCTCCTCACCAAACTTCGTTCCAAGCCGTTTCCAGATGCCACACCAGTATGTGACTGTGCGGTATGTTCCAGCTGTTCTTAAGAAGGGGTGTTAAACTACAATCAGGCTTCACCCCTGTTCGCCAGTCTGCTTGCTACCATCAATCTTGATCTCTTTCTGTGTAAATCTACTGTCTGCCCTTTTTATATGTTGATCAAAATCAGTATTTTAATTTTTCTGCCCTACCTGTGTCAGTGACAGTAACCATAATTTTTGGATTGCAAATGAGCAAGCAAAATAAAGGTGGCATTTTAATAACTAGGAAAAATTAGGTCCTGGCATCTGACATTGCTGAAATTCAGCTGTGAGTCAGATCTCTGTGATTTCATCTTCTTTTTTGACTCTCAACAGGCTTCTGCCTCCATGCTTGTTGGTTTGGCTGTTGTGGGTGTTTAAGCTTATGTGCGTCCTTTCCAAATCTGTCTCCCATTCCTGAAACAGAAGGTCTACTTGTCTTACATTTTGTTAGGTTGGAGTTTGGTCAAAGGATTTGGGACAAGTGACCAGAGCTACTTTGTGCTAATAATCTCTGTATTTCTTGACTTGTTGTTTCATTCTGCTGTTGTTCTGTCCCTAATAAACAAGCATGTCTTGAGACTGGTCCAAATCTAGCTTAAATGCATTTCTTGACGTGGTAATGTTTGATTTAAGGTGACCTTATTGTTTTCACAGTCCCCTTTTCAATAACATTGGAACCTGATGTGACCAATTAAGACCTATAAATGAACTGATGAATGGATAAGAAGCAGAATCATAGATCAGTAGATTTTCAGGACTCAGACAATAAAAGGGACATCAGAAATACTGAACAATTCACTAAACACTGCGTTGTGACTCAAAGATGATAATGTATCTGTGATCTAAAAACAGATATATTGACCTCTATGGGATTCCCTTATTGACTAATTTAAGCGGCTGTACAACATTTGAGTCCACCGTTTTTCAGCTACATAAAAATATTATGTATGAGGTGTTTCTGTTGTCCTTCAAGCTTTGATTAAAATCCATGTTTGACATTTCTGCAACCTCAGCTAGCAGATCTGTATTTATGGGTGGGAGATATGTAAACCTGCTTAAGCTTTCCTATAATTACAGTTTTTTCTGTTTCAATCTCCTTGCCTTGGATCTTCTAACCTGACTCTCGCCAGATTGATGTCGCTCTGCCTAGCTGAGTGAAGCTAGGCAGAGCGACATCAATCTGGCGAGAGTCAGGATATGGATCTTCTGCTCCTTTGACGTCTGTGATCATAGCTTCTCTTTATCATTTCTGTCAGAAATGTCACTTTCACTTTGCACAGCTGGTAGGACCTGGCCTGCAGCTCTTTGTTTAGCTTTTCAAACTGCTACAGGGTATTTAATAAGGTAGATGATGGCTTGTGTACATGCATAAGAGACTGTGTTAGTTATGGTATCATCAGGTTAAGAAGCCTCATTTCCAGCAGGACAGCAGGATTTTGTATGTAGGCCTGACTCTGACATAATCAAAAATATAGAAATAAATACATGCTCAATAAAGACATGAGCAGAAAATCAATGTACAAAAATACAGCAAATAAATGTTAATTAAATTATACAATAAGACATAAATGTAAATCTCTTATATTTAGCTTATTTATGTATTCATCTTTTTATTCACCTCATGTATCTATTTTTCATTTCAATTGTCAACTTTATTAATTACTTAGTTTTTAAATGTACTTCTGTCTATGCCCTAGTATTTCAGTTTGTTTTATTTTTCCTTTCTATATTCTTACCCCATTTATTTCTTCAAACCTATTTATTTATGCCCGTCCTTTTTCCATTTCTGTATGCATTTCTGCCTCATTATGCAAATGAGGAGGGACGGTCTTAAGGGGACAACTGCTCCCTGGTTAGCATCAACCTTCCATACTGGAATCTTTTTTTTTTTTTTTTTTTTTTTATTTCCTTTATTTAACCAGGTAAACCCCGTTGAGATCTGGATCTCATTTTCAAGGGGGACCTGGGCAGAAATCTGCAAAAACACTACAACCTGGTTACAAAAATAAAACCAATTAATACATATGCACAAATATAAAACAATAAAAACAATTTAAAAGCAAATAAAAACAATTTAAAAGCAAATAAAAACAATTTAAAAGCAAAATCTTCATGCTACTGCCATCTAGCCTGGCCAGCCAGACTGACTTACTACGTATACACGGTGTATCAGTCTGGTTAGGAGCTGATAGAGCTCGATTTCAAAGGGGGGACTAATGGGGTCAGCGTCATCAGGTTAACTTCATCAGGTCAGCGCCAATCAGATAACTACAGATGTGACACAAAAAAATCCAAGCAACGCTCTATTTTTTTATTTCTAATCCATGAAACATGTCATGCCATAGAGCAACCTCTAAAGTGAACAATTGTTTTGCCGCTTTTGTCAAAATAATCAGAGGAGCACATCACGTACACTTTTTAATCTTCTAAGGCACCAAACAACAAAAATCTTGACCTATGGTACCAGAAATGCACCGCTGCATTATGGGCAATTTTGAGTCCCGCCTCCCTCCGGCCTGTGTTTGGGCCGGAGGGAATAGAGTCTTACCAGACTGACTAACGCTCTGTGTAATTCAGTCTGGCTAGCCAGGCTAGCTGCCATCGTGGCTGTCGCTACTGACCGCGGTCACAGTGGCTACCAGGTTACCATTGAGCTGAGGCATTTAACAACCGGATTTGAAACCAATGCTGTAATTCCAGACTTTATTTTCTGTCGTGCGGACGCTCTGACTGAATGCGTGTTTCATTAAGTGGCTCACATGGACCCAGGTGTCGGCAGGTGTCATGTCAATTCTCCTGACAGAAACTAGAACCCCTGTGCTCGAAACTCGCATTGGGCTGGAGCCGCAGATTCATATATAAGCTCAGAGCACAGAGGCTGTTGTTTCTGTTGGGAGAACTGGCACTACACCTGCTGGCATCAAGGAGGAAATACACTAGATGCGTTCCAGCGCGTAAGCGCAGCAAAGGCACATACGCGCGTCCTACCCTTAGGTTAGCTTTTCGTTTTAATCGGTCCTTAAATGTACAATTCCTAAATTAGATTGAAGTTCTAATTTCAGAAGTTCTCATTTCAGACGTTCATATGCTCCTGTTTGGAATGAACGGGAATACAAAGAAACAGTGTCAAAGTTCACTTCTGAAAATAATAATCAGGTCTCATTTCGGCCACAATGTGGTAGAAGTAACATTGTTGTTGATGTTGCGGATTGATGGGATGCACCCATTTTTGCTGACCACTCGGCCTTTCTTCTTGCAACACTTTGTCAACTAGGAAGGCCAAGGTGTGCTTTCTACTTGGTGCTCTTTCCATGTGGCGAAAGTTTTTCTCTGCGCAGAAACACACAGATGTGGAGTGTACTTTGCAGTGTCTGGTGTAAATTTACACTTTTAAAAATACGCCCATAAGCCGTGCCACTTACGTTTCGCACCCAGTATTTCCTGCTTCAGAGCATCCACACGACAGATAATAAAGTCTGGAAATACAGCGATGTTCTCAAATGAAGTTGCTAATTGCCTCAGCTCACTGATAACCTGGTAGCCACTGTGACAATGGCCGGTAGCGGCAGCCATGATGGCAGTAGCTAACCAACCAATAGGGAGCAGTTTTTTCTTCAGGACCGCAGCCTCCTTATTTGTGTAATGAGACAGAAACTGAAAAGGACAGGCATAAATAAATTCAATGAAGAAGGACCCAGGCAGACAATCCCATTCGACTGGGGGAGCCATCATACCCCGACAGAATTTGCAGTCTACACTTCATCTCCAGTAAATACAACTTAATTTTGCACTAGTCATTGTTCTACTGAAATAGCGGCGGAGGGGAGGTGGTGATCGCTAGACGAGGCTGGGAGAAGCGGAGTTGACCAGACAGTGGCTGCATTACGCCCCTGATCACGCACGCTAGTACGTCTGTGTTTACGCTGCAACGTCGCCGACACCCCCACCCATTTTAATAAGACAAAAACACCAAAATAATCCTTTGTGAACAATTTTTTTAACCTACCGGGCGGGTCTTTCTCTCTGCTGAGGCGCGGTCCGCTTTCTGCTGTTACACAAACATGTCAGAACATCCAATCATCCACCCATTTTCTGACCCGCTTAATCCCTCATGGGGTCGCGGGGGTTGCTGGTGCCTATGTCCCGATATCAACCATCAACTTACTCTTGTGACAATCTTGTGATACGTTATCTAAAGAAGAAAAATACGTCGAGAACTGGTCAGTTTCCTTTGTTTGCGCCCGTTATGTGTTCGCCTTCTGCTTTCCAGTCCGGCGCGCATGCGCAAAAAACCCGGATAAAAACAATAGCAGTGAACTGGTCTTAGGGTTGAAGAAATAAGTAGGGTAAAATATAGAAAGGAAGAATAAAACATTAAAACATAGACAGAAATAAATACATTTAAAAACTAATTAATACATAAAGTTGACAATTGTAATGAAAAATAAATAAATGAGGTGATTATTAAAAAGATGAACACATAAATAAGCTCATTAAGAGCTATTTACATTTGTCTCACTGTAAAATTTAATTACAATTTAATTTGTTGCATTTCTGTACATTTATTTTTTCTTATGTATTTTTGAGCATGTAATTATTTCTGTATTTATTCCTGTATTTATTTTTGATTATGTCAGAGTCATCCCTCCATATATTTGTAACAGAATAATAATAAAAAAATAATTTCAGTTGGTTTGACTCTGGCACTTTCTATTATGTTATAAAATGTGGTGAAAGAAGTATTTTCAGCACGTTTTAACAATTTAAGTGGAAACACTGCACAGTGCATTCAGCTCTCCTTTCTAGTTTATTTCTGTCAGCCTCCATTTCATGCTGGCTCTCATTAATGTTGAGTTCAAATGTCACCAAGAAGCAAGAGTTAAACATCAAGCTTCCTCGAAAGGGACGGTTCATAGCTGTTCAAACTCTGGCTCTGTAGAGACGATTGCATTAGTCATCACCCACAGTAAACAGCAGGTTTACTGAAGTGAATTTGTAGAAAGAGTGGCGTTCTCTTGCAGGTGAAGGACTAACAGCTGCTACTAGCAATCCCATCAAGAGAACAAATTAGAACAATTCACTCTGGCAAGCACGTGTACTGGTGCTTGCCGGCAGATTGTACACCTCTGCACTTTTACATTAGAATCAGTGCAACCCGATGACTAAACTACGTTTCAGAACCTTACATTATATAATTAGTTATTTTCAGCTGTACAAAGCAGTTATTGAGAATCTAAAACTCCTATATGTCTTCAGATCTTTAAATCTAAAGTTCACTTTTAAACAACACAAAGCTGTAAAACAGACCTACAGTAGATATTTAAGATGAACAGTGCAAACCACTTCCACTGACAAGATGCACTGTATACTGCATATGCACCTACCATCCAGAAGCTGCAGGTAGCCATCAGACAGAAGAAGCAGCTGGTGTGCAAATAAGTCTTACGTTTCACCAGTCCACGTGGGGACATGTCTGTGGGTGGAACACGTTTGGTTAATAGGTTTTTGTTCCCCCTTCAGTAAAGTAACTAGAGGTGGGAAGATTAGCCAAAATATGCACTGATGTTAGAGTATCATCGCTTCAAAAGACTATTAGTCAACTAAAGAGTAAAAAGCTCGGTGCAGTAAAGCTAACATAACTGCCCACCTCAGTTTGTCGGGACGGACCGGGAAGCAACTAGCAGCCTAGCAGATTTGGTCCGTCCACGCTGTTGCCTGATAGTATCACATTTCTACCTGATGGCTTGTGGCCAGTCTCTTAGGCAGACAACGTCAAATCTCTGCCAGCCTGCCTCTAGCATAGTATACACCATAGCTAACTGGATTCTTCTAGCACCCAGTCCACTGACATCTAACCTTAGTTCTAGGCTAAGTTAAGTATCATCCCTTTGTTCTTCTCTGTAGAGTATTGGCTCCTACAATCTTCTGAAAGAGGGATATCTAGTCTAATGTTGCCTTTTGTAGATTGCAGCTTTGTAATGATTACAAGTTTGCCTGTAAGGTTAAAAACATGATTAGAGGAAGTAAAGTCAATACCCAACATGAGTGGTGGCCTAGTGGTTAGAGCAGGGTGCTTGCGCTTAGAGAGGCTGTAAGGTTCTGGTACCCTGCCACTCAGGGTACCTGAGCAAGACCCTTAGCCAGATGCTCTCCGGGCGCCAACCTGTTGCTTATAATGTAATTGTTATTCATAGTTTAGCAAACTGCTAACAGTTCAACAGAAAGTTTAACGAAGGCATCATAATCCCACCTGATGCTGGAGTCGGAGTGCCCCTGGCAGCTGGGAAAATCTGTAAATCTTGCTGGTGCCTCTTCTGCCTTACATCCTGTGTTCACCTTTCTGTTGTAGTTGTCCATGCTCTTCACTGAAGAGTGTGATAAGGTGCGGGACCTGATGCACGTTAACTCCTTCAGCTACGACTTTCACCTGCGGGTCGCTCACCAGTACCTGGTCGGATGCCACATGACGCTTCGTCAGGGCTACCAGCTCACAGACTTTCTGGATGATTTCATCTGCCATTACCCAGATATTCCCAAGTTTGGGCGTAATCACGTCTTTCAAGGTGATATTGCTTATGTGTTATAATTTTTTTACTGCCACTTATACAGACGTACAACCAGTGTGAACAGTAGGACTTTAGAAAGGTCAACTTCTTTGTCTTTCAAATATGACCACTCAATTCCAAGAGGTTAAAGTGGGTGAAGTTCATAGTATAAGATGAAGGTCTGTTCAGGTCCCTTCAGGTCAGATAGGTGAATTTTTCTATTAAACTCTGGTTCTGGTGTCTTGTATGTTTGCTAGAGATATTCTGATCCAACAACTAAAGAAATTAAAGGCAACGACACAGATTACAAATAAGAGCATGCTGGGATTTGCCGACATACAATACTTGAAAGAACTACAGGAACAAACTGACCTGGATAAGGTCAGTCTCGATTCCATGTTGTGACTGAAACTTATTCAGTGTTGATGTTGGTCATGTGGACTTAACATTTGATCACAATATTTTGTAGCACTTATTGCAATAACAGTAAAACTGACAGTAGAAGTGTTTAAACATTTGCTGCTGTATTTTTAGCAATGCATCTGTCTGTCTCTTTATGAAGCCAGAGCCTCCAACACCAAAACTTCAACTGCTGTCAGAATGAAATAAACATCTACTGTTGGTTAAATAGGGTTCTTCACTCCACCAGTTAAATAAAGCTGTACAGCTAAACAGCACGGTAATTACTTGTAATTCTAGTTGTAAATTGATTTCCATTTATTGATGGTGCCATGGAGCCAGCAACACATTTCTTTTTATATAATTTTGCGAGGTTTTTTTAAACACCATTAATGTAGGTTTATCTTTATCACTATAAAAGATTCATAATAATGGTCCAGCTACAGTCTGTGTCAGGGAATGCAATAAACCAACATATTTTTGTTCACATTAGTATCAACTGTAGATTCCGTCTGAGATCCAGTATTCTGACTACAGGTGCCGTAAAGGCATCTGATTTCTCACTGAACCTTCAGCTGTGTCATGAATGACCCTAACAGCTAGGTTAGAAATTGCTTATTTAATATTGCTGTTAGAAATACTTCAACCTTGATACTCTCAGAAGTCCCAGATAGCTTTCAACATCATTATTCAAACCCTCCAATGATCACAGGATTCACTAAGCCAAAAGTGGAGAAAATTAATATGTTTACATCATATTATAGGGCTGAAACATGTTTTGGATAAATAGGAATAAAATAAATAAAAAATGTGGTTTTTCTTTGTTTCTGTAAAGGAAGCTTTTCAATGTCCACGGGGATGATAACAGCTCACCAGCTCTACAACTACATAATTGACCATGCCAGCACTTATGGCATGAAGCCTCTCCGCATGTCGAAGGCTGCAGCTGCTACTGACAGCAAAAAAGGGATGGCTGACCTCCACGAGTATGCTCTGGTGGCTCTGTGGAACAGGTCAGAACCTGAAGACACCTGCTCTGTTTGCATTAGGCCGTTTCCACGAAACATCTTCTCTCTTCCTTCTGTTTTTGCTCCACTTGTAGTTCGGGCTCTTACAAGGATCTGGAGGGCCTTCACCACCATGACGATTTTGATGTGTCTCTAGTAGTGTGCCATAATGCCGCTCCATTTGAGGAGCAGTCAGATGGGGAAAGACATTTGCTAAGGTAAGGGCTATTAATAGAAGAGATCAAAGAATATACTTCTGAGCTGTTGGTTTTATCTTATATTTCAACTGTTTTGATTTTGATAACACTGTTGGTGGGTGAATCATTGAATAAATATACACAATTTTAGCTTCAGCTCCTTCCCTTAAGATAGAGTTTCTTAGTCCCCAGATGTTGCTTTGGTCCCTGCTGCTGTTATGGAAATTATGTTCATCCTGTTTATTAAGACCAGCTCTCCTCTGCTGTGTCTGTTGGTTTGATTTGTGTGTGAGTCTGGAGCTCTTCCAGCACATAATATTTTATGGTTTTGGTTTAGTTTAAATCTGGGGGGGGGGGGGGTAGCAGTGTGTGTGTTGGTGTGTTTTGATCCACTGCAGAACAAATCTACCTTTGGGTACCAATAAAGTCATCTTTAACCTCACAGAACCAGCAGCTTTACACTTTAGGTAGATGCTTCTGTTCTACACAACCGTTTCTGTCATTCAGAGGCGTTCAAGCTTTCTGTTACTCTTTACAGTAATTTTCTCAAAATTAGTGTATCTTCCCTACTGTTAATAGTGTTAATGATGCACGCTTAACTAAGAAGCAATACAGTAAAAATAGAAAAACCAGGATTGAAAGCATGTTGGCATTGCAACCACTCTCACACTCATTCTGGTCAGGAAGTTCAACATGGCTCCTCGCAGAGAAAAACTCTGAGGCTCTGAAACAAAGAAATGTTGCTTTACATAAAGATTGCAACTGTAATATATTATTGGACTGTGATTAATAGAGTATTAGATACATGCTGGAAGTTTGCATGAATTAATTTTTTTTTTTGGGTTTATGTGCACCCTCCCCGTTTACCCATCTTTTTCACTGTAATAAAATTTCAGCTCTGCCCTGCCATAGCATGCTTAAATAACTTTTGGAGTGTCGGGATGTTTTTGTAGGATTGATTGATTGGATTTTCATACTAACTGGTCATAATTTTATGACTGAATAGTGTGTAGATGTCTTAGGGATGACTGATGGCCACATTTTAAGGATGGCTACCTGCTGTTTCAATAACCCGTCCTCTAAATGTTTTTATACCTTTATATTCAGGTTGCGATTTTACGTAATCATGACCAGTCAAAGGGAGCTATTCCCCCATCTCACCGCTGACATGCGCCGCTTCAAGAAGCTACCGCAGATCTACCGTGATCCAACTGAGCAGGGCGGTCGGCCTCCCTGCGACCGAGCAGAGAACACCGGGTCAGATGCCGATGCTCAGGACCTGTGGGAGGAAAGGTCGTGTGAGGCTGCCACGGTCTCAGCTCCAAGTGACGGCAATGAATTTTACCCTCTGACAGGGGGAAGGCCAGGTACTCAGGGGCTGGTCTACAGCTCCCCTCTGTTCCCTTTGCTCAACAATGAGGTGGCCTCAGCTCGCAAACAGATCCAGGCCAGTGTGGAGCAGGCCATGGGCCACTGCCGACGGGATAACCTGTGGAGGAGGCTGTTCCATGGGGATCATGTGGCCCTGGATAAATTGAAGCTGGCCAGGCTGTCATTTGCAGAACTGGAGGAGCTGCTGCAGGCTGTTCAGAGCCATTCAGTGGGAGATATCGACCCTGAGCTGGTAAGATTAGTTACACTTTAAGCTTTAAAACGATGATGTTTGGAAATACAGAAATTAAGCCATACAAATTTTGTCTCACGAGACGGTTACCAAGCTTTATACTATACACGATTTGCTTTCTGTTATTATTATTTAGGTTACTGGTGTTGAGATCTAATAAAGAATAGTGTTTAGGAGGCGATAATGAAAAGATACTTATATTTATCAAGTGCAACCCATTATTCTGTCTCCAGCAGCGGTGACTTCAGACATCAGGGAGTGTAGGGGTAGAGTACAGAACTGCTGATTTCACTACACAAAATCATCCATTTGAGTCGCTGTTTTTACCATCCTCGTTTCTGAAGTACTTTGGATATTCAGAAGACCCTGCTATACTATCTCTGCTCTCAGACCATGACTCAGATTACTTCTTTGCCCGGTAGTTCAAAGATAACCATCTTCTCCCCAATGTCACTAAAATCATATAAGTCATCTGATTACCACAAAAACATCAGCCCACATGATCCCAAATATACCAACAATCAGCGAATTAGGATTGTGGATTGCCTCAAATACCTTGGAATCACTATTGACAATAAACTGAACTATAATCATCACACCATTGACATCATTAAAGGGCAGATGTCATGCTTTTAAATCCTTCATTTTCACATTCAAATCCTTGAGATGTGGTGTATAAAAAGTGGAATGTTTTGGTCTGAATTCTTTGTCAGTGAAGCTGAAGAGACTCCTGTTGTAACCCTATATCAGCAGCCTCTGAGACCGCGTCTATTTCATGCCATTTTGATGTGGTCCTTCATACCCTGCCCCCTACCCTCTGCCACTCCACCCCCTTTGCCATTTTTTGGAGTTTAATGGCTGCGATACTGTTATCTAGTGCAAGAGAAACTTTTGTATCCGGGATCTTGTTCTTTTGGTCATGACCCAAAGCTCGTGACCATAAATGAGGGTAGGAACGTATATCGACCATTAAATTGAGAGCGTTGTCTTTTGGCTCAGCTCTCTCTTCACCACAACAGACCGGTACAGCGCCCGCTTCACAGCAGAAGCAGCACCAATCCGCCTGTCAATCTCCCAATCCATATTTCCCTCATTTATGAACAAGTGAACAGGTGAGGGACCAGACAAAGAGCAGCCCAAAGACCCCCTATGATGAATGAAACAAATGGACGCAATGTTCCCTCGCCTGGACGCGGGTCACTGGGGCCCCACAGTCCGAAGAGGAGACATGGGTCCCCCTTCCAATGGGCTCACCACCTGTAGGAGGGGCCAAAGGGGTCGGTGCATTGTGTGATGGGAAGAGGAAACAGTGCTGCTTATCTCATAATGCTACTCAAAATAGGCACTATGGTTGTGCTCTCAAGAAGCTATGAGTGAGCTCACAGCAAGCATGATGATATCTGAAATAAAGTATGTTGAAATATCAGTTATCAGAAGCATATCATTTTGCTGTGTCTTTCGTTTTCCATACTCAGAAGGAACCCTGCCCTCAAGCCCTTCAGATGAGGTCTCTGGGCAAATCCCTTTTATTACTGGCAAAAATTACTGAAGCATTGCACCTTGAAGTCCTTCACGCAAACAAGGAGGACTTCCCCACTGACGTGGGTACAATTCCACAAACAATCAAGTTTAACCAGCCACTTCGACAAGGTTGTGATAATGGGAGCTGGACTTGTCCACTGACAGCTTCGGCATCCTTGAGTATGGACGACAAAATCAAAGCAACAATACATGTTGGAAAAGTGGCAGGACGCCTGTTACCTTATTTAGAAGTTCCACAAAAAGCTGTGACGCAATAGCGAGGATAACATAACAGAAAACCGAAAAAAAATAAATAATAATAATGATACATTTTATTTATAATGCACTTTACATTTCAAATCTCAAAGTGCTACAATAGAGGGTTTCAAAAATAGTTCACAAAGTATAATACAAACAAAAACGCAAAAAAACACCATAAAAGCTAAATTGAAACCATAAATATTAAAAGGCCGTTTGAAACAAGAATGTCTTCAGGTGCTTTTTGAACCCCTCCACAGTTTGTGGGGCCCTCAGGGTCTCTGGGAGGGCATTCCATAGACGTGGGGCGACTGCCTGGGAGGCCCTGTCTCCCATAGTGGAGAGTTTAGTCCTGAGTATGTGCAGGCAGTAGGTAGAGGTGGAGGAGCGGAGGTGGTCAGCAGCACCAAGTTCCTGGGGGTGCACATCACGGACAACCTCACCTGGTCTGTGAACACCACATCACTGGTGAAGAAGGCACAGAAAAGACTGTACTTCCTGCGGAGGATGAGGAGAGCCCGCCTGCCCCCGCCTATCCTCAAGACCTTCTACAGAAGCACCATAGAGAGCATTCTGACCAGCTGTCTCACTGTGTGGTGTGGAGGCTGCAGTGCCGCCGACTGGAAGAACGTGAGGAGAGTGGTGAGGACAGCAGAAGAGATCATCCGGGCTCCTCTCCCCTCCATTAAGGACATCTCATCACAGTGCTGTGTGTCCCGAGCCCCGAACATCATCAGTGACCCCTCACACTCTCACCATGGACTGTTCTCCCTGCTGCCTTCTGGGAAGAGGTTCCGCAGCATCCGCTGTAGGTCTTCCAGGTTCTGCAAAAGCTTTTTCCCGGTTGCCATCAGACTGTTGAACTGCTAGTGACTCTGGGCTGTCGAGGCCGAAAAACGGACTCTGTACCACATTCACATAACTGCACATCTACACATTTGCACATATGCTTCAGAATGCTGGTCTGCTAAAGCTACTAAATGGACTGTGAACTGCTGAAACCCAAAATGGACACTGCCCCACACTCGCATAACTGTACATTTACACATTTGCACATATGCTTCATGCTGCTGAACTGATGAAGCCACAAATGGACTCTGTACCAAATGTGAATAGCACACCGTCTATTTCCCCTGCATTGTCTACATTGTTACATTGTCTTACATAGTTTACATTTCTATTGTTTACATAAATCTTGCTGCATCTGGATATGTGCACAGCACACTGTCTATTTCCCATGCATTGTTTACATTGCTACATTGTTTTTTTCATTTCAATTGTTTACATAAATCGCTGCTGCATCTTTATCCTGAAAAATAGTGCAATCTCCCCATTAACGGGAAGGAAAACCTCCGGCAGAACCGGGCTCAGTATGAACGGTCATCTGCCTCGACCGACTGGGGGTTACAGAAGACAGAGCATAGACACAACAAGACAGACAAAAAAGCACAGAAGCACACATTCATCCAGTCTGTTCTACATTAGATGGTAATAGCGAGCGATCTGTCTTCCCTGGATGATGTCACAGTTAACAGAATGTCAGACCAGGTGTACCTACTATGAAGAAAAAAGAGAGATAGCAAAAAGTTAAAAGGTGAAATGACAGTCATTTCAATGCAATGGAATGCAAAACTGGAGAACAGTAGAAATCAGTAGAGTGAGAAAAACAGGCCCTGATGTCCTCCAGTAGCCTAAGCCTATAGCAGCATAACTATAGAGGTAGCTCAGGGTAACATGAGCCACTCTAACTATAAGCTTTGTCAAAAAGGAAAGTTTTAAGATTAGTCTTAAAAGTAGACAGGGTGTCTACCTCACAGACCAAAACTGGGAGTTGGTTCGATAGGAGAGGAGCCTGATAGCTAAAGGATCTGCCTCCCATTCTACTTTTAGAGACTCTAGGAATCACCAGCAGACCTGCAGTCTGAGAGCGAAGTGCTCTGTTAGGAACATACGGGGTAATTAGAGCTCTGATATATGATGGAGCTTGATTATTAAGGGCTTTATACATTAGAAGAAGAATTTCAAATTCTATTCTTGATTTAACAGAAAGCCAATGAAGGGAAGCTAAAATAGGAGAAATATGATCCCTCTTGTTGATTTTCATCAGAACTCTTGCTGCAGCATTTTGGATCAGCTAAAGACTTTGAACTGCATTTTGTGGACTTCCTGATAATAAAGAATTACAATCGTACATCCTTGAAGAATTGCAATAGTCCAGCCTTGAAGTAACAAATGCATGGACTAGTTTTTCAGCATCACCCTCGGACAGAATACTAAATAAAAATGTTCAGTACTTCCAGAGAACTCAAGGATACAACAAAAGGTATTATGAGCCCATGTCATCCGAAGCTTTTTATCACCCTCTACATTCATATTTTACACGCCTTTAAAAAAAACTTGTCTTGCCCTCCCCTTTACCTGTAATGTGTTTTTGTGTCCTATATGCAGGGTGCAATTTGCTGGGGGGGATAGGGGGGGATCCCCCCCCCCCCCCCCCCCCTCTCTGGTTGTGATGTCCCCCCCCCTCTGGTTGTGATGTCTCCCCCCTCTGGTCATTCATGTTTTATCCCTGGGGGGGGGGGATACATTCCTCCCCCCTCTGATCTGAATGAGTAATATCATCAGGGGTTAAAGTTTGCTGTCGCTGAGACAGATTTCCATCATTTGGAAAATAAGCGCAAAATGTTCTGTGTAGACTTTTTATTCAAGATTTTAAACAGAAGCTCCGCTCAACCTATTAAATCTGGCAGAGCCAGGACATTAGCCAATCAGAAAGAGAGTAGGGCGGGTCTTTGCAACGCGGAGGTCTCCCACCTGAGTTTTATCGGTGTTTAATCATTTTAACTTTTGGAAGAACATCTCAAACTGACCACAGATGCTATGAATGAAAATAGCGGTGGTCAAAGATTTTCTTTGGATTTATGTGAACCAGCAGGTCAGAAAGTTCAGCGAATAGAACAACTTCCCTCGGTAAGTGTGTCTGTCGCTGCTCCTCCAGCTAATTAATGAATTATTTCCACCTGTGGCCATGTCGCCTGTCAGCGTTTATTCCCTCGCTTCCAGTACTTTGGCTGATAAATGCAGCAACTAACCAAGGATCTCCTCATGATTCACTGTTATGTTTTATTTAAAACTGAAAGAGTAACGCTCTAGCTCGGCTAATTTAGCATGACACGCTTTTCTTTAGCAAATAAGGCAGAGCTGCAGTCAGAGCGGCTGTCAGTCAGTATGCAGCAGCCTCCACCTCATGAGGAGCTGAACCAGGACACTCGTTAAATAAAATGACAAGGATTTTGATGCATACAGATTATTAAGGAAACTACATCAAAAATAAACAAATAAACTGCAGCTATAACATGGACTGAAGAACGGGTTCTAACTGTGTGAGACCAGAGAAAGGCGCTACTCAGAGTTTTTGTAGTTATTTGTTATTTTTACACAGAGTGGGGCGTGATGTGAAGCAAGTCGCACCAGAAACATGTTAAATAGACTCCTGTGAATCTATGGACTCATTTTACTCCAACCCAAAAACACCTGCCAGACAGACAAGCTAAAAACCAGCCAAGATTACCTTGAACAATATTTAACTTAGCAGAAGTTTAATAAACATTTTTTAATGTTCTTTGAAAGCAAATTATGTTTTTTTCTGATAAACTTTAAGCAATTTTATTAAACTTTTTAAAAATGGAATTTCCCATCCATGGATTTTCTATACCTGCTTTTCCGGACAGGTGTTATGTCATGCCGTATCTGATTGGAAAACATGGCTTGACGTAACACAGGGTCGTGGAGGGGCTGGTGACCATCTCCAGCAGTCAATGAGCGAGAGGTGGGGACACAGAGTCCACCCTGGATATGTCACTGGGCTAAAATATAACCGTTTTTAAAAAGTTCAAAAAAGTTAATGCCTTTTTATAAACTCATGAGTTGTGATAATTAATTGTTGAGCAATAACGGGCAAAGCAGAGACTGATTATTGTAATGTGCGATCTGTGTCGTGTTGGTTTTGTGTCTCTCTTTGTACATGGCTGTTGTTGGCCTTGTATGATCATAGGATTAATTTATATTGAATGTGACAGTGGAGTTAAGACAGAGGACTTTGCACAATAAGCAAATGAGGTTATTAAGGTGGCATGACGTCCACGGACCCGGAATATATGGGCTGACTAGAAAAATTTTCAGTCAAATTGATTATTTTTGCTTTAACCCCTGAATATTATGGATTTATATTAATACATGTCTTGTGTCCTTCACATTTGTAAATACATTTTGTTTGTTTGTTTTTAAAGAGTATTATTACCTTTTCTGCTCAAAGCGGTTAAAGTAAACTAATACCCACTCCCGAGTCCCAACAGTAGATGCCGCAAGTTTAAAAACAATAGTCTAACCTACTGGACCTAGCTAGCTACCTGAAAGAGCACCTGCTAGCTAACTTTTGAAATGATCCCCCCCTCTGGTTTTTTTTGCAAATCGCACACTGCCAATATGCACTTGTAAATGTTGGAACAACCTGTGAATGCAAATTTCTCTTTGGGGACAAGAGAAAACAAGTGTATCCATCCTCTTTTTGTAAAAGTTTTAAGTTTATCAATTTTAGAGACAAAATGTTGGTTAATTTTAAAGGACAACAAATGTCCTATAATAGAAGTTTATCAAAAATATATTTTCTGTTCAAAAGGTCTTGTGACAAAAGGGATTCTAAGCTGGTTTTACTGGGACTCGTGACAGCATATCTTAAACAAAACTGTGAACTGTGACTGATTTTGGTTTTAGGATAGACTGTGATTTTGTAAAGCCAAATTTGAACAGTTGTAAAGTTAAACTGGTTGGCGAAATCAGGCAACTCTTTGAATCAGTGATCCATGCTTTTATTTTGTCCTGCTTAGATTACTGTAATTGACTTCATGTTGGAGTGAGTCCTTGCTCTTGTCGGCAGCTGGTTCAGAACACGGCTGCAAGGCTTTTCACCAATACTTAAAAAAACAGAACCTTTCACCCTAATCTTTTAATGTTATGTCATATTTACATTTTTCTTCTTTTAATACATGTTTATAGTTTGCCGTTATGTACAGCAGGGTTGCCATAATCTTATCTGCTGTCATCTGAGACGCTCAGTGCAGGAAGTTGTTGTCCCAACTGTGTTGCATGCTGGGAGTTGCAGTTCATCATGTTATAATGTCATAACAATAGTCTGTCCAGGAACTGCATAGATATCTTTGTATTCCGTGTGGATATTTTTTAAGCCGTTCAGTTTTCTCTGTTTTCTGTTAGGTTTTTTGAATAGTTATGTTTCAGTATTGCTGCTAAACAAGCAGTAACAGTTTTGCAAATCCTTTTTATTTCTCTGAGCAATTTTGTAGTCCAAACTGAAGGATGTTGAAGCTACAAGTAGATCAGTCAAAATATTGAATGTATTAATCTATACAATTTATCACTATAAAAATGGCCGAAAGAGGTGAAGTGGAATGCTTTGTGACCTGGTGGGTGAGAAGTGCCTTATTTGCATTTAAAGAGACAGCACCAAAACAAGTTGCTCTTCGAAGCACCTCAGTGTAAAAGAGGTGCTGTCGGACAACAATAACCAGGAATTCAGGCCAAAGCATTGTAATTCCACTTAAATGACCACAACTAAATCGTTTCAATGTTTAAAGGAAGGATCTAAAAGGATAATAAACTAAAAAAAATGCTTTATAAGTACTTAGCTGAACCGAGGGGAAAATGGTTGTTTGGATTGTAAAATCTACAGACTACTAACATAGACAATGTACTCAGACAGAATGGTCTAAAACATCAGAATGAAACAATGACTTCAGATTGCAGTGGTTGATAAGAGAATCTTCTGTCACTGCAGGATTATTTCCTGACCATGAGCCCATCATGGTACCAGAGTCTGATCAAAGTCCTACTGAGTCGATTCCCTCAGAGCTGCAGACACTTTGACGATAACGGCATCCAGTATCTGGTAAGTAAAGACTCATCAACAACACAGATGATTAGAGTGGTGGCTTTTACTGGATTGTTTTAAATTGCAATTCTCCAGAAAGGTAATTATTTCTTAATTTACAAACTAAGAGTTCCTCTTTCAAAACTGACCTAACACCAAGCATAAGCTCTCAGAACTCTTTCAATCAATCATAAAGCTGGTCCTCTTGCCCAGCTTTCCAAGTATTTTATTTAATGTGATTGATTCATCTCAAACCAACCTTTGTTTTATTGTCGTGCTCTTAACAAATGGAGCTACCATCTGTCTTAGGAACATACTGTTTCTGTCTTGATATGGTCAGAAACAATTTCAAGTGTGGCTGAAACTCACACTGGTCAGAGCGTAGAGAGCTTCATGGATTGGGTTTCCATGGCTGAGTAGCTGCATCGAAGCCAAATATCAACAAGGGCAATGCAAAGCGTCTGATGCAGTGGTGGAAAGCTCACTACCTTTAGACTCTAGAGCAGTGAAGGCATGTTTCTGGAGTGTCAAAATTCTCTGGAGTGAGCTTCTCCATCTGGCTATCTAATGGACAAGTCTGGGTTTGATGGTCGACAGGGGAACTATATTTGTCTGACTGTATTTTGCCAAGTGTAAGGTTTGGTGGAGAGGGCTTCTGGTGTGGGGTTGTTTTTTCAGGAGCAAAGCTTGGCTCCTTAGTTCTAGTGAAAAGAACTATGAATGGTTCAGCAGACCAAGAGATTTTGGACAACTCCATGCTCCCAACTTTGTGGGAACAGTTTGGAGACAGTCCCTTCCTGTACCAACATGACACTGCACCAGAGTACAAAGCAAGGTCCATAAAGACCTGGAGGAAAGAGTTTTGTGTGGATGACCTTGACTAGCCTGCAGTGTCTTGACTTCAATCTGATAGAAAATCCATCCATTTTCTAACACCTCTATCCCTTGTGGGGTTGCAAGGGGTGCTGGTGCCTATCTCCAGCTGTCAATGGGCGAGAGGTGGGGTACACCCTGGACAAGTCACCAGTCTATCACAGGGCAACACAGAGACAAATAGGACCCTGACTGAACATCTGTAGGATTAATCAGAACTGAGAGCCAGAGCTTCTTGTCCAACATCAATGTCTGACCTCACAAATGCGCTTCTGGAAGAATGGTAAAAAGTTCCCATAAACACTCCAGAACATTGTGAACAGCCTTCCAAGAAGAGTTGAAACTGTTGTAGCTGCAAAGAGTGGATCAACGTCATGTCGAACCCTATGGATTAGGAATGGGAAGTCACTTTAGGTCATATGCGAGCCAAGGCAGGAGAGGGAATGCTTTTGGCAATATAGACTAGTTTTCCTGGGTCTAAACCACTGATGGATAAATAGTGATTCTTGTGAACGCCGATAATTATTTTGAGCTTTGTACATAAACCCCAGCAAGTGCTGCAATAAACCATACAGAACAAAGTTTATTTACAAAAAATGGTGTAAAAACGTAAGCGGTAGAAGATGGGCTCTTTGACTACAGATTTTATTGCTAATTTAGATCCATGTTTTAATCTTTTTAAAGGCTGTTCTGAACCAGAAGTTCACAGATTGCTTTGTTTTGGTGTTTCTGGACATCCAAGCAGGAAAAACTGTAAGTTGTTGAAATTTTTTTGCTAATACTTTTTCTGCTCAAATTTTGGTCTCACAAGTTTCCTTTCCAATTGTCTTGATCCCTCAGAGCTTAAAGGTTGTATTTCGGGAACCGCTGCCATCCCAACCTCAGGCCAGTAGCAGTCCTCCTCCTCAGCTGGTGTCTATGTACCACCACCTGGAGTCCGTCATCAACACCGCCTGCTATAACCTCTGGACTGGAATATTGTAGAGCCGACAGCACAACGCCTAACTCATGTTGAGGAAATGCTTTATGGCAGTGTTCATTTATCCTATCATGCCAAGGAACTAGCTGAGATGTTTCAGGTTTGGAAATGTGTCAAGAGTAGTGTCTACTTAAGTCTCTACTGCCATATTGGTGCCATGAAGTGCCTTTAACTGTTTTTCTTTTTTTACCCCTATTCTTCTAAACTCCTAAAGAAAATGAGCGGTTGCTGATCAGCTCTGCATTAGGAAACCTGATGTGATGAGTAGGTTTACAGAGCTCTAATTAATGGGAGAAGAAATATCTGTCTTAACTGTGCCAATAAACATACAGAAAGCAATGTTTCTGTAGTGTGAGAGAAAATTAGTCTGTAACATGTGACCGGTACTTATCCTATAATTTCAAGGCTGAAGCAATGCTAGCCATAAATGGCAAGGCTACGTGAGACAATGACCAGAAGAATCGCAAATATAGACGTGTGGAGAACTCTCTGTGTTCTGCCTGAGTCTTCAACAACAGATTGGTATCAAGACTGTCATGGGCTTCACTATAATCTAAACTGCACTAACTAAATCATGTATATTGTGTATATATGCAACCCTTTATACAGAGTTGTAAAAAGCTAAATATAGCAGACGAGTGAATAAAGTGGGATCTGAACTGGACGAGTCTTTGGTTGGTTTACGATCCAAAATAAAGCTTTAGCTTCTAAGATATACTCTGTAGTGTTGGCATGGTGAAGGAGCTGAACAATACACACTTACTCTGAAAGCAATCATTGGCAACCCAAGTTAAGAACACAACTAAATGTAAAAGGTTAAAGGTCATACAGTCTGTTATTTTACACTATTGTAACTTTATTTGAAAGTAGGCTGACAGGAAATGAGGTTGAGAGGGAGAGGGTAAGGCATGGGACAAAGGTCCACAGGCCAGGGCTCGAACCCAGGACGGCCACATTGAGGCTCTGATGGTGGTATTTTAGAACAAGGAGGGGCTAAGCCCGTGCCAGCTGTTCACATGTACGTACATACACACGTGTGCACGGGCTGGACCGGCTATGTAAACGAGACTGGAGAAAGACACAGAGAGATGCGGTGTGAAGTTATACCATGGTCCACCTGATATATTACCTTTAGTTCTTCACATTATTTTTTAGTTGTTTCTATTAAAAATATTGAAATTTTGTTTATTACTCATTTAAGTTTTTGTTGGGACATTTGGCAAACTACTTGGTGCAGTACTGCTTCAAACCACAATAAAAATCACTCTGGTCGGGTAGCGCTATTTATCTGAATATTTTTTAGTTTTTTTTATTGACAAGCCAGAACGAAAACAAGCTGCAATAAAATAGAAGTAATGAGACTATTTTTAAGATAATTGCAAGAAAATGTAAGAAGTAAAAAGGCTAAATAGTAATAACTCCACTAAAATATAAATAACAAAAAATGTCTACTTAAGGTAACAAAGTATTTGTACTTAGTTACTTGACACCTCTGCATTGAGGACTGCAAACTTGGGTCGCCCACCCTACCCTGGCGCCACAGCCACATAGTTTTGTTTTACTGTAAGCACAGGTTTTGTACACGTGTGTCAATGGTCACCTTTGAATAGCTATGACTGCCATCTTTTGAAGATTACCATAACGTAAAAATCATAGAAAATATTAACTGGTTTATTTTAAAGGATGAACAGTTGGTCCCAGACCAGATTATTAATCCCTGATTGGCTGCCTCATTACAATTTTAGAGTTTCCTAGCAGGGTCTTTAGGATTGACTAGGAAGGAACATTGTAGGACCCTTTAAATAGGGTGGTTGAAGCTTTAGTAATTATAGTGAATATCTCCATTCTTATCAGTTAAACTAAGTTTTCCTCCTTTGTTCAACATATTTTACGACAAAAGAAAATGGCATAAAACGTTTTCAACATTCCATCCCACAATTTGGGTTATTTATGATCAGTAGAAAAAGACATGAAATGGACATTAAAAACCACAAATGAAAAACAATTGCTAAAAAAATTATTAAATATTTTCCCTTCCAGGCTTCTTTTGGGCTTCATTAGAGCATAAATCTATTACATTAGCTTCGACTTTTGGTTGACTGATTCTGTTGCTGACCCCTTTGTGTTCTAGCCATTCTTTCCATTAATCATTTTTAGAATTTGTTGTTTAGTTTCTGCATCAAATAGACAAGGATTTTGGACAAAATAGCTACAAAGATACAAAATAAATATTCCAAGGATCAATACATCCCCACATTTGTCCAAATTCACTCCTTACACATGTCAGGATTTGTCCTGATTAACCCGAACACACACGGAGTTTTGTTTAGGAGAGTTTATTGAAGGTTTGGTTGTTGTGAAGGAAGAGAACCAGAGTCTATACCGGGGTGTAGTTGATGAGAGGTGGGAGCAGGAGCTGGAGACCCAGATAGGGGTGCTGTGCTGCTGAGACAGGAAGCCTTCAGAGTAGCAGAGAGAGTTCTTGAGACACAGGAGTAGGAATCTCAGACCGGCAGAACGAGGGGAACTCTGGTTGGCAGACAAGGGAGAGTTGACGCTCAGACAGACGTGGGAGAATCTCTGACTGAGGGTATCAGATGATTGAAGATGGACCGGCGGTGAGGAGCTGGGAAAACATGTCTCTGACTCACAGCTCATCAGCACTGGTTCCCCCCAGGGCTGTGTTCTTTCTCCTCTGCTCTTCTCCTTGTACACCAACAGCTGCACCTCCAGTCATCAGTCTGTCAAGCTCCTGAAGTTCGCAGACGACACCACTCTCATCGGACTTATCGCTGATGGTGACGAGTCTGCCTACAGGTGGGAGGCTGACCATCTGGTGACCTGGTGCAGGGAGAACAACCTGGAGCTCAACGCTGTAAAAACAGTGGAGATGGTTGTGGACTTCAGGAAGAACTCAGCCCCAGCTACCCCCATCATCCTCTGTGACTCCACCATTGACACTGTGGAGTCTTTCCGTTTCCTGGGAACTATCATCTCCCAGGACCTAAAGTGGGAGCTGAACATCAACTCCCTCACCAAGAAAGCCCAGCAGAGGATGTACTTCCTGCGCCAGCTGAATAAATTCAACCTGCCAAGGACAATGATGGTGCAGTTCTACTCCTCCATCATTGAGTCCATCCTCACCTCCTCCATTACCATCTGGTACACTGGTGCCACTGCTAAGGACAAGAGCAGACTGCAGCGTGTCATCCGGTCTGCAGAGAAGGTGATTAGCTGCAATCTTCCATCTCTCCAGGACCTGTATGCCTCCAGGACTCTGAGGCGTGCAGGGAAGATTGTGGCTGACCCCTCGCACCCCAGTCACAGACTATTTCGGTCACTTCCCTCTGGCAGGAAGCTGCGGTCCATCAGGACCACAACCTCACGCCACAAGAACAGTTTTTTTCCCATCTGTTACCAGCCTTATGAACAAGGCCAAGAGCCGCCCATGAAACTGGACACTGTCTCTCTCCTCCGTTCAGGACTTACAAGCTTCTGCGTTACATTAACGCACAATCTGCTGAGTGTATACAGCTTCTGTGTATATATCATTTTTACTTCTTATTTTACTGTATTCTTATTTTTTGTCGTCTGCACCATCAATACCAAGTCAAATTCCTTGTAAGTGCAAACCTACTTGTCGATTAAACTTGATTCTGATTCTGATACATTTCTTACACAGGATCATTTAAAGTAAAATCAGAAGGGTGGGTTTTGTACATCTATGCAAAGTATAGTGTATCAAAATAAAGGCCTATGTATCATCTGTAAGTGTAATACAATAGACATTTTATGGACATAGTAAATCCACTAGAATTTCCAGATTCCACAAAATGTTAATCTAAAATGTGATACAAAAGTCTTCAAGTTGCAGCTGTTTGGACCTCCACTGGACTGAGAGAACCACCATCAGCAGTGTTCATGTGGTGACAGAGAACACTTAAAGGCCACTTGACTTCCAGCAGAAGGTGGAGTAATGACAGTTGGTGATAATCACTGCATAAGTAATTATTGGGCCCAGTATCGTTTGATCCACCCTAAACCCTCTTCTGTGGACACTGTAAGGAACAGAAATGATCATCAGTTGACATCCCTAAATTACATAACCATTACTTAAAAGAAGACTTACCTAAAGGCTTATATTCACAGCCAAGGTATCCGTGATAGCCAAGCTTTTCCAGTATACTGAACAGGTAACTGTAGCTCAGCTCCCCATCGCTGTCGGGTTCATTTCTGCCAGGAACCTGTGCAATCTGGACGTGGCCTGAGTCACAAGACATTTGTTCTTAGACCACTGCCTACCTCATCGTTTTCCTCAGCACACGGCTACACTTATGTTTTCCAATAGGTGGTTCCACATCATATTTAAAATCAACAAATGTTAAAGTAACAGTCAAGCAAATGTATCAGCTGCTCTGTTTGAGGCTCGCTCAGCAGATAATCAACACACACTTAGCACGTCCCTTTACTACATCTACACACTTTGTGTTCCTCCTCTTTTTTCATCCCTGGAAGCTTTGGAAAATATTCAACCTTTTCTAGTGCTTTCTCTGCATATCCAAACTATTCCAGGACCACTCTCTGAACTTTGTCTCCTAGCTACTGTTATTTAGCGTTGTGTTTTGGAAGGAAGGAAGCAAAGACGCATCTAAACTCTGATGTCTTTACATAATTATTGGTGCTGTGCTCATTATCAAATCATGTAGGGATTTTAGTGTGTGCAGATGAAAGAATTCGAGCCCCACATTGCTTGAGCTTTGTGTGAGCAAAGCCTTCAACTATAGCAGCAGGGTCAGATTTTACATAGAAACAGATGTATCCAAAAAGATTTGTTGTATTTTAAAAATTTATATTTTTGAGATATTTTGGTCTCCCTTTTGTCTGGTTCGATGAAAGTGAGACACATTTAGAGGGGACATCATGTAAAATTCAAATCTTTAGCCCTTAAATACATTTTGTTGTGTACTTGTGTTTAGGAGAGCAGAACCGTTGAATTTCATCTCTCCCGGAGCTACATAGATATCTTTATGTTCTGTTTAGATCATATTTTTCAAGCTGTTCAGTGTTTTCCTATTACGTTTTTTGAAAATACATTACTATTTGCTGTAGAGCTGCCAAACAATATGATAGACTTCCAGCTTCCAGTCTCACAAATCTACCATTTTTATTTCTCTGAATGATTGTGTATTCCAAGCAGAAGGATACTGAAACTACAAGTGGATTAGTCGAAATGTTCAGTTGTTCATCACACCGTCCCCCAACAGAGTGCAAAAATGCCCAGTCAGGGTGGAGTGGAACGCTCTGTGACCTGGATGGGGGCAGGGTGTGTAGTGCCTCTTTTAGATTTAAAGAGACGGCACCAAAATAAGTTGCTTTCAGACTCACCTCAGAACAGAGGGGCTGTGGGGCAACAATAATGAGGAATTCAGACCAAAGCTTTGCAATTCCACTTTATCTAGACCACAACTGAATGATTTCAATGTGAAGAGGAAGAACTGAACGATATATCCCCTTCAAAACCTGACAATCAAGTATTGCGTCATGAAATGTTTGCATATTTAGACATTTGGCTGGTTTTAAAGATGGTCCATATATGTGATGAAGATTTGTGTGTAGTCAGCCTTTTCAATTCAATTTTCAATTCAATTTTATTTATATAGCGCCAAATCATGAAACATGTCATCTCAAGGCACTTTACAAAGTCAAGTTCAATCATATTATACAGATTGGGTCAGATTATACAGATTGGTCAAAAATGTCCTATATAAGGAAACCAGTTGATTGCATCAAAGTCCCGACAAGCAGCAGTCACTCCTGGGGAACCGTAGAGCCACAGGGAGAGTCGTCTGCATTGTACATGGCTTTGCTGCAATCCCTCATACTGAGCAAGCATGAAGCGACAGTGGGAAGAAAAACCACCCATTAACGGGAAGGAAAAACCTCCGGCAGAACCGGGCTCAGTATGAACGGTCATCTGCCTCGACCGACTGGGGTTACAGAAGACAGAACAGAGACACAACAAGACAGACAAACAAGCACAGAAGCACACATTGATCTAGTAATCTGTTCTACATTAGATGGTAGTAGCGGGTGAGCCGTCTTCTCTTTTAGTAGACGTTTTAAGATTGAACTAGGAAAAGCATCGTTTGTGCATTTTGTGACCTCACACATCACAGCTTATTCTTTCAACTTACCAATTATGGGGAAATATTTCTGGATGTTTTGTGTCAGGTTTCCATCCATTATTTGCCAGTGATAGATGTCCTGCAACAGTGGATAGAACTTTTGAGTAAAGGGAAAACTTTTTTGTTTCTATTTTCCCCAAGCCAAAACACATTTCCAAAGCACCTACCATCTGTAGCTGAATATTTGGCTTGCCAACCTTCTCCAGTATTGCTGCAGCTGCACAACAGCCAACAAAACACAGATAATTCATGTCAAACAAGAAGGTTGAGGCAAGAAATAGATCTGGTTCTACAAAACACTGATATATTATTGATATATTAAACTTTAAAAACCTGGTCCTACTTTACAGAATGATACATCTCACTGAACAATTCTTGTTGTTTTGAACATTATTCAGTGTTTTTCATTATGAATGAGGGAAATTCCTAAATGTAAAAAGCAAGTGTCTGGCTGCTACTGTATTTCTTAGACAAAATGACACTAGTATTGCATGCACTAATTATTATTTTTTCCTTCCTATAATTTGTAAAAAAAAAAAAAATAACCTTTTCCTCCTGCTCTACACATCAAACTACACATTCCGACTATGCAGTTCTCAAACTCTCCATTTTAGTCCAGGTATCATTGCTAAAGATTCTAAATGAAGGTGAAAGGTGATTTCAGTGTTAGTTGGTGCTCAGTGACTCTAATAATAATAATTGAACTTTATTGATCTCACAATGGAGAAATTCACTTCTGCATCTTAACCCATTCCCTTGGGGAGCAGTGGGCTGCCACTGTGCGGCGCCTGGGGAGCAATTGGGGGTTATACTTCTGAGACTCTGCTGTCTCAGAAGTAATCAGTCTTACCCTGATGAGGGGAGTCCAGAAAATACCGGGGGTCTGTGATTCTGCTGTTGATTGGCTCAATCAATCCAGTGATTCCCTCCTGTTGGAAACATTCTGATTAGTAGTTGAACTTCAATTAAAATGATTTTTATACACTGTGCTGTAGGGTTGTCACACACACACATATATATATATATATATATATATATATATATATATATATATATATATACAACATACAACATACATACATACACACATATATATATATATACACACACACATATATATATATATATACACACACACATATATATACACACACACATATATATACACACACACATATATATACACACACACACATATATACACACACACACATATATAACAATATAATACACACAGATATTAGATAATTCTAAAGATATATAGTAATATATATATATATCTATAATATACATCCACCACATATATATAATATATATATTAACACACACATATATATAGACACATTATATACACACCAACACTATAATATATATTATACACTATATAATATATATATATATATACTATATAAATATATATATATATATAGACTAGCATAGATATAGCCACATATATATACACACACACAGAACAAGCAGGAGCTGAGTGTGGCTGCTTTAGAAACTTCTCAAACTCGGATTTATGGTGGAATTTGGGATGGTGATCTTATATAAACATAAAAGAAGAGAACTTTCTGTGATACAAGTCAGAGTTTCTGGTAGTTGGACAGTATACACTTACCCTGGAGAGGATATCAGCTGCATAGCTTAAGTTCTTCACAAAGACATCCTCCATTTCTCTGGAAACTGTTGCTCTGTGAGAATCCACTGGAATCCTCCCCGCCATGAGGTGAATTCTGTCAAGTGAACACAGATCTTCCTATAAACCAGGAAATATGGAAAAAAAATACCACATCCCTCTGTTGGAAAATGGTATAGGTAATAATTATTTCCTAATTCTCCAGGGTGTACCCTGCCGCTTGCCAGTAACCAAAGTTGCCAGATAGAGTCACAGATTCCCAGCCCAAAAATCACTTAAAAACCGCTACAACACACAAAAACCCACACATTCAAATGTTTAGTGTATAGGCAGACCTGAATGTGAATCAATACTATGCGTTTTCGAAAGCTGCAATCCAACAAAACCTGCCCGAGATCAGTTTAACGTGACACATCCTCCCCAGATTTGCAGATCAGATTAGGCTTTAAAGACAAGACTTTTTGGCCACCAAGGAAAATGTGTGCCACAAACCCAAGACATCTGATCACACTAAGAACCCAATCCCCACGGTGAAACATGGTGGTAGCAGGATCGTGCTGTTGTGATGTTTCGCAGCAGCAGGGTCTGGGAAACTGGTCTGAGTCAAGGGAAAGATAGATGATGAAGAATGACAAACCAGGCAGACAAGAGGAATTTCAACACAATGCCTGGCTCCATGATGATGTCATCCAATGTTTAAAACAGTAATAAGGTTAACGTTTTAATAAAATTATTTTAATGTGGACAATATATGCATTTACCTCTGATTTACACATTTAAATAAGGCCTTTCTGGGAAGTTTTTTTTCTGTTTCTTTGCTCTGTTTGCCATGGTTCCCATTGGTAACCCTAAAATAACAATGATCTGCTGATTCAATTAGTGTGTGTGAATGGTTGTTTGTCCTGTTTGTCTCTCTGTGTTGCCCTGCGACAGACTGGCGACCTGTCCAGGGTGTACCCCACCTCTCGCCCAGTGAACGCTGGAGATAGGCACCAGCAACCCCCGCGACCCCATGAGGGATAAAGCGGTTTGGAAAATGGATGGATGGATGGATGCTGATTCAATTAAACAAACAAATTGGAATTTTTCAGCTTTTGTGCGCAAGAAAACTTTTAGTATAGATCCTACACATTGTTTTATAAATGACACCCTAGCAGGACTCTGGAGAATTTAACGGTATACTGAGGAGGTAATTGAGCCATTTGATTCAGTTGCGTTGGATCAGGGAAATATCTAAAGGTTCTAAGGTACCGGACCTGAAGGACTGGAGCTGAAGACCCGTCATTGAGACTGATCCAAAGCCACTGGCTGCTTAAACTGTAGCAAAAGGTGGCAAAGTACTGATTTTAAGGGGGAGAACAGTTATGCATGCTGAGGTTTTCTGTTAGTTTGTCCTATTTGTTGTTTGCTTCACAATAAAATAAAACTTATTCAAAGCTGTAGTAGGCATATTCTGTAAACGAACTGGTGCAAATTCTTAAACAATCCATTCTAATTCCAGGTTGTAAAGCAACAAAACAAAAAATAGCATGGGGGGGAGGGTGTTGTTGAATACTTTTGTGGGCCACTGTATATCTGATTTTACTTATGTTTTAATTTCTTTTGGTCAAATTCTGAAGAAAAAAACTGTTGGAGGATGTTGCAGACCAAGGATTTGGGACTGGGGTGGGGTTCACCATCCAGCAGGACATTGACCCTATACATAAGGCAATGGAATGGTTTCCATCAAAGCAGATCTATATGTTAGAATGGGCCGTTTAAAATCTAGACCTAAATCTGACTGAGAATCTGGGGCCGAACCTCTTACTAAGAAGAAGCTAAAAAGAATGAGCAAAAATCTCAGTCTCTAGATGTCTTTCTCCTGCATAGAACAAGAATAAAAACCAGCTGTTGGGAATTGCTAAAGTCTGCAGCCTTAACTCATTTGACTGAACTGTAACAGGTGAGGTCAGTCACAAAAGCCAGAACAACCGTGACGGATCCAGAGCAGAGCATGACTTCAAGCTGCTTGTCCTGGTCCAGATATCTGCTGCCAAGAAGCAGGACCAAGACTGAAAAACTCATTTGTTCCTGCAGCTCTTCGATTTATAAATAAGTTGTAGTGATTTTTAGGGTTGTTGTGCGTTTTTGGAACTGTAGCTGTGAAATTCATTTCCCTTAGGGCAGTGGTTTCCAACTTGGTCCTTAAGTACCCCTGTCCTGCATGTTTTAGATCTTTCTCTGTTCCAGCTCACCTGATTCAAATGATTGCATGACCTCCTCTGCAGCCATCAAGTGCTTCAGAAGCCTCTTAATCAATTAATTTAAGTCAGGTGTGTGGCAGCAAGGAGACACCAAGGCTACATCCGAAATGTTCTATTTCTAGCTCCTAGTTCCTGTTCTTTGACCTTTCCCGGACTCAACCGTAAGAACTCTGTCGTAGGTAGGAAAGGAGTTTCAGACTGCTGGGCCAACTTCAGACAGCCTTTAACTCTGACGTCATTACGCAACACAAATGCACATCGATGATGCGAGTCTTCCGAAAAAGAACAACAAATCACACAAGTTAGACAATAGTAGCAAATGGCGGAAGTTCTCATTTCGCCAACCAAAACATATGAAGGCACGTGAAATCATACAGACTTTCTTGTTTCTAACACTAAGTCCAATTGCTGGTTGTTGTCTTCTTAAATAGAGTTCACATACTGGAGGTTATTTATTTATTGTTACTTTAATTTTATAAATGAGTTTTGTTTTTAACAGAGAATGGTGTATACATGTTATCTGCCAAATAAATTATGTGTACAATATAAACAATTAGAGCTTAATTGTCAAGGTTAACATGTATATATTATATTTAATCACATCACAGCTGGCAATTTTATTGCTTCCTTTGATTTAAAACTTTGCTGTTACATTATTTATCGGATCTCATTTGCTGTAGACAACAAAGGTGGAGATGGCCAAAGGCCTCTGATCCACATGGATGACCAACAAGTCATATAATATGTGAAATGATCAATTCTGCTACTTACAGGTAGGGCTGTTTTTTAAAAAAAGATTTTCATATTAATACGTAAAGATCAATTAATATTACCAAAGATCTATTGAAAATAAAAAAAAAAATCATTTTCTACTGGGAACTTACATGTGTGAGCCAGCATTTACAACTCACATTCCACTCCAGAAGGTATATTTTTTCATAATGCATCATATTTTTCATAATGCATCGGGTTAGTTTCCAAATAGCAGCTAAAGGTATCTCTGGCATCCTCTGTTTTCTACCCTGGATCTGATGGGATATTGTGCCCCACAGCATGTTTATGAAAGTCATTGTCTCAACATTCAATGAAAGGGTTTGGTCCTTATAGCCACCATTAGCTACCATTACCTTATTAATTTGCTGTTGAATGTTAATTTAATACTAGTATCAATATGTTGCATAACTACACACAATCATATAATTCAAGTGACAGCTAAAATTTTTTTTAATACCAGCAATCCAATTTAAGATCGGATCAAAAAGAATCAATTCTTAATCTTGAGAATTGGAATCAAATCGATTCTTGAAATTTAAATCGATACGCAGTCCATCTTCCAAGTACGTGCTCTCTTCTATCTGACCATTTTTGTTAATTTCCATGAGGTGGGCTGTGCATATACATCATGTCACATAAAAGGATTGTGGAATTCCTTATAGCTCCTTAGCACCTGTAAGGGACATCATGAGGTTCCTATGCTAAAGGAACTATGATGGGGAGCATACAGGCTCCTTCTCCTACCTCCTTCCTTACTGACTGACTGCACTATTCGGACAGCACTTATCATGGCAACCACTGACACTCCCGCTTTGGTGAAAGAATCATAAGCAATGAGACGTTCTTTGATGCAGCCCTAACACATGCAGAACAGGGGACCCTGAAGACCAGGGTTGGGATCCACAGCCTTGGTAGACAGTAAAGAACCTTGAACTTCTGGCAGATTGGCACATGTAGAGACATATAGCTATCATTGCAACAAACATTGATTCAATGAAGTATTAACATACTGTTAATGGGGGGAGTGTTGGCCTAGTGGTTAGAGCAGCGCGTTTGCACTCAGAGATGGATGCAAGTACCCGGTTCGATCCCCAGTAACCCAGTCCCCGGCACCCTGGGTCTCTGAGCAAGACCCTTAACCCCAGACTGCTCCCTGGGCGCCGCACATGGCAGCCCACTGCTCCCCAAGGGTGATGGGTTAAAAGCAGAGAACACATTTCGTTGTAATGTATGTGTAAGTGACAGTGAAATGATTTATTTCTTGGAAAAATGTATGTTTATTTCAGATTATGTATTTTAAGTTGTTTAGTTCAAATTTTGAGGTTTATGTAAAATTATTGTATTTTATTTCTTTTGAAACTATTTGTTGAAAAGTTATCGCGAGATTTGCGTATATAAGAAAGGTAGCGAGATTTGCATGAGAGAAGGAGCAGAAATCTGGGAAAGAGTAGCAGTCTCGTATTTGCTGTAGCTGAAAAGGTATTGTATTTATGTTTGTAATATTTTGTAAATTTATTGGTTATGGTGTTTTAATTACTTAATATTTAATTTAGAGTGGACAAAGAAGAATTAGTCTATTAAGACCTCCGAAGTGGCAGGCGGTCACGAGGTAACTTTGTTACAGTATGTGTCACCTGACTGTCTGTAAATGTATCCATTTCTAAAGCTTGTCTTTATTTTTGTAGTTTTCACGGCATTTATTAAAGAGCCCGTTTTGAAGGAAGCCGTGCCAGTGTTGTCACTTTGGAGCAACAGTGAAAACTCCTCCAGCCAGCGCCGGTTACAAACCGTTAAGACGACAGCAGCCGCAGTGAGTGACAGTGCAACTCTCCAGCCAGCGCCGGTTACAAACCGTTAAGAAAACGGCAGGCGCACCAACGCCGGTTAGGACCGTTAAAGAGGACTGCCGCTGCAGTGAGTGACGGTGCCGTGGTGTAACACAAGAGGGCGCCATTTGTCAAGCTCACCGTTTTCAAGAAACCAAGCGCAGCAGCAACGTACATCAGAAGTTCGGTGGAAATGAATTAAGGACAGTGTAAAAGTAGAATAAGAGTGGATTAGGTGAAGTTTAAAGCCACATAAGTTTCTACAACACATTTGTCAAAAGGTTACTTATTCTCTACTGAACTTCAAAGTGATGTGTTGTTGTTAAGGAAAGAGTGTTGTGTATGTATCTTGAGGTCAAACTAAGTGGGAAGTTAACAAATTTCTTTAAGTTGAAATACATCTGTATTAAGAATGAATCTCATTACAGCTACAGTATAAAGTAATATTCAAGTCACCTAAGTTAGAAATTTAAAGGAGTATTTTGCAATTTAAAAAGAGCATTTAGTGACGTTTAACCAGACTTATAAAATGACTGACAAAGATCATAAAGAACTCTATGCTCTATCAAGTACTGAAGTGGAGGAAAATGATACTGAGCAAATCTCAGAACCACAGACTGTTCGAAGAAGTGAAAGAGTTAGAACGTTAACCGAAAAGGGTAAAGAGCTTCAAGAGGAGAAACTTAAAATGCTTCAACACAGATATGCAGTCGGTTTTGAAAAATGGAGATATGAAGCAAGACTGAGCAAAGTCATATTAAGAAAAGAAGCTTCAGACAGTGAATTAAAGGAGCTGATTAACAATGTAAACGTCACCTGCATATATATGCAAACTATTTATGAAGAAATACGGCAAATACACACTCCTGGTGCAGACGCAAGGCGCAAAGTAGATGCATGTACATCACTTTCTGCATTTATTGTCAGAAGAGCTGAGAAACAACTGCAAGGAGACTCTGCAGAAGACGACGAAGAGCCATGGCCAGATTTTGGGTCATGCTTAGGATCTGAAAGTATGACATCAAGGTCAAAATCCAGAAGCTCTAAAGGTAGTTCAGGTAGTTCACAAACAACCAAGAGATTGGAAGCAGAGGCGGAGGCAGCTGCATCTCAAGAAATATTAGCAGTTATGGAAGAGCAAGAAAAGGAAACGATTGAGTTACAAAAATTAGAACGCGAGAATTTGGAAAGGCAGCAAGCAATGGAAGAGCAGCGAAGAAAGATTAAACGCTTGGAAGAAGTTAAAAAATTGAATGCCGCAAAGGCACGAGTAAAGGTTTATGATGAAGCTGAAAGTATTTCTGAAAGTCAGAGTTCATCACAGAGCATTAAAGCAGAAAGTGAAATCCAAGCAATCCCTGTCACAGCGCACAGTTCTTCTCCAGCTCTAAATATTACCCATTTCCATAATGCTAAAATTGTTGAATCTATGCCACATAATCCTACAGTAATAAACCAAGCCCAACAAAGTCCTGCTGAACAACCTAAGGCCACCATAAGCCAAACACTTAATGCATCAAGTCCACCATTCATCCCTCAAGCCACACAGGTTTCCTCTGCTGCAGCTCAACAACAGTCAAATTATGAGCTAGTTGGCATACTAGCAGAAGCAATAAGCGCTAATCGTCTTCCAACTCCAGAACCTGCATTGTTCACTGGTGACCCCTTAAAGTTCAAAGATTGGCAGTTGTCCTTTGAAACCCTGATAGAAAGGAAAAACATTCCAAAGAATGAGAGACTCTATTATCTCAGAAAGTATCTTGGTGGACCCGCGAAGAAAGCAGTTGAAGGTTTTCTTCTAGTGGGGACAGATGAAGCATATGACTCAGCTTGGAAAGTGCTGGAAAAACGTTTTGGAGATCTATTCACCATAGGAAAATGCTTCAGAGACAAGCTTCACAGTTGGCCTAAAATAAACTCCAAGGATGGAAGTGAGTTGAGAGAATTTGCTGACTTCCTGAAGAATTGTGAAGCTGCAATGTTACACATAAGGTCACTGGAGATTCTCAATGATTGTATGGAAATCCAGAAACTCTTGCTAAAACTTCCAGATTGGTTGACCACAAGATGGAACCGGACAGCCATGAAAATAAGAAGGGCTAGTGATGGAGAATATCCATCTTTTCATGTGTTTGCTGATTTTGTATCCACTGAAGCAGACTTAGCATGCGATCCTATAGCATCGGTGCAAGCTCTTAGAAGTTTGGAAATAAGTAAACCCAAACAATTACGCAACCAAGTCATCCAAGCAAAAACGCTAACAACAAACTCAAACAACACAAATACTGTGACCTGTCCTTTCTGCAAAAGAAATGGTCACATCCTTGATAAATGTTTCAAATTCACAGAAACCCCACTCCAAGACCGTATCAAGTTTGCACAAGCAGAAAGGCTGTGTTTTGGATGTTTAGAGAGAGGACATCATTCCAAGAAGTGTGACAAAAAGAGCACATGCGAAAAATGTCAAAGGAGACATCCAACATGTCTGCACAATGACGCGTTCATTGAGCGTAACAGGGTAATACCTGCAGTGAGTGAAAAGTCTCCAGACAACGACGAAGCTGACGCTGAAGAAGGAGACAAACCATCGGTGGCGATCTCTAACAGGGTAACTCAAGCAACTTCAAGCACGTTGACATCCTCTATTCTACCTGTATGGGTTTCATCAAAGAACGACCCAGACAGAGAGGTTTTAGTTTATGCACTACTTGATTCACAAAGTGATACATCCTTCATCTTGGATGAAGTAGCCCAAGGTCTTGACACAAATAAAAGTAAAGTCAATCTGTGCTTGTCAACTATGTCCACCAAGTCAACAGTTATACCATGTGACAAGCTGGTAAACCTTCAAGTTAGAGGATATAAAGATGAAAAAAGAATTACACTGCCACCAGTATATACAAGAGAGTTTATCCCTGTCAACAGATCACATATCCCAACGTCTGAAACCGCCTTAAAGTGGCCTCATCTGGAAAAGCTGGCAGATAAGCTACCTCCACTGCTCGAATGCGAAGTTGGTCTACTTATTGGCTATAATTGTCAACAAGCCCTCCTACCACGCAAAGTTCTTGCAGGCAAAGAGAACCAACCTTACGCACAGTTAACTGATCTTGGCTGGAGCATAGTTGGTTGCTCATCTCAATCTCAAAATCACAACGATGTCATCGGTACAAGTCACAGAATAATTGTTCGTGAAGTATTCCCTGTTTCACAACCAGCAGTTGAACTCAAGAAACAAGTACATTTTGTATGCAGAACTCAAGTAAAGGAAGCCAGTCCAACTGATGTGATTAAGGCTTTGGAATCCGATTTTTCTGAACATGCAACAGATGACAATCCAGTTTCACAGGAAGACATTTTGTTCATGTCAAAGGTGACCAAAGGTATAAAGCAGAAGAACGATGGTCATTACGAACTCCCGTTACCATTCAAAACAGACAATCCAAATCTCCCAAACAACAAGCAAAGTGCTGAACACAGATTGTCTTCATTGGAACGTCGACTAAGAAAGGAAATGGTGGGAGAAGTTGAAGGGACAGATCCTGAACTCCGTACAGGTCATGCACACACCGTGCAGTCAAAACAAGTGAGCCCTGTTCTAGAGCGTCTAAAGAAGTTCTCTGATTGGTCGAGAGCTGTAAAGGCTATTGCCAGACTCAAACGATGCATAAAAGAGTTTAAAGGTGTTCAAGAAAGAACAAACAAAACAACAGATCTTGAAGAGAGAAGAGACACAGAAGTTTTCATTATTAAGCTAGTGCAAAAGGAAGCTTTTACTGAGGAAATACAGAAAATCAGATCTCAGAAGGAAAATTCTCTGCACAAGCATGGCAGACTAAAGCAACTAAATGCTTTCTTGGACAAGTCCGATGTTCTCAGGGTGGGAGGAAGATTGTCCCAATCAGCCTTGCATCATCATGTCAAACATCCCGCAATTCTTACCAAGGAGTCCCATGTATCAGCTCTCCTCGTTAAACACTACCATGAACGTGTACATCATCAAGGAAGAGGCATGACCATAAATGAATTGCGTGCAAATGGCATATGGATTTTAGGATGTGGAAGTATGGTTTCTTCGCACATTTACCACTGTGTTAAATGTAGGCGATATAGAAAGACCACAAATGTCCAACAGATGGCAGAGTTACCAGAAGTAAGAACAAAAACAGCACCTCCTTTTACATATTGCGGTGTTGACTGTTTTGGCCCATTCATGGTAAAGGAAGGAAGAAAGGAAGTCAAAAGATATGGATTATTGTTCACCTGCTTATGTTCACGAGCTGTGCATATTGAAACACTTGATGACTTATCAACTGATGCTTTCATGAACGCTCTTCGGGTTCTGATTGCCATAAGAGGTCCTGTTCGACAACTAAGATGTGACCAAGGGACAAATTTTATGGGAGCCAGAAGAGAGTTTTTGGAGCTAATGAAGGATATGGACCAAGAACCACAAAGAGCTATTGGTTGTGAGTTTGTGATGAACGTTCCATCAGCTAGCCACATGGGAGGTGTCTGGGAACGGCAAATTCGAACAGTACGAAGCATACTAACAGCAATGTTAGATAAATTCTCAAACAGACTTGATACAACTAGTCTAAGAACGCTCTTTTACGAGACAATGGCCATCATTAACAGCAGACCCTTAAGTGTGGAGTATCTTAATGATCCCTTGGGTCCAGAGCCTTTAACTCCCAATCACCTATTAACGATGAAGTCTTCAGTTATTCTTCCCCCTCCAGGACAGTTTTGCAGAGAGGATTTGTACTTGAACAAAAGATGGAGAAGAGTACAATTTTTAGCAAACGAGTTTTGGCAAAGATGGAAACGAGAATATCTGTTAAATCTCCAACAGCGACAGAAATGGCAGAAAGTTTCACGGAACCTCCACATTAATGACATTGTGATCCTACAAGATGATAATGCTCCAAGATGTAAATGGAAGCTAGCTCTAGTAGTAGAGACTCTAGAGAGCCCAGACGGCAAGGTTCGAAAGGTGAAACTAAAGACAAGTGAAACGACATTTGACAAAGGAAAACCACTGACAAGGTTGATATATTTAGAAAGACCTATTCATAGGGTAGTGACGTTACTTGAGACTAATACAGAGTAAAACAGACTTTAATTCTGACATTCATTGAAAAATCACATTGAAACAAATTAGTGATTTTGGTGGGAGTGTAAGTGACAGTGAAATGATTTATTTCTTGGAAAAATGTATGTTTATTTCAGATTATGTATTTTAAGTTGTTTAGTTCAAATTTTGAGGTTTATGTAAAATTATTGTATTTTATTTCTTTTGAAACTATTTGTTGAAAAGTTATCGCGAGATTTGCGTATATAAGAAAGGTAGCGAGATTTGCATGAGAGAAGGAGCAGAAATCTGGGAAAGAGTAGCAGTCTCGTATTTGCTGTAGCTGAAAAGGTATTGTATTTATGTTTGTAATATTTTGTAAATTTATTGGTTATGGTGTTTTAATTACTTAATATTTAATTTAGAGTGGACAAAGAAGAATTAGTCTATTAAGACCTCCGAAGTGGCAGGCGGTCACGAGGTAACTTTGTTACAGTATGTGTCACCTGACTGTCTGTAAATGTATCCATTTCTAAAGCTTGTCTTTATTTTTGTAGTTTTCACGGCATTTATTAAAGAGCCCGTTTTGAAGGAAGCCGTGCCAGTGTTGTCACTTTGGAGCAACAGTATGTTTCAATGACAATAAAGATGATATTGCTATTGCTAACATAGAGGGACTGAGTACAGAAATAAAATCCAAATAAAACATCTGGAGGTTTGTGGTTTTACTATGAAAAAAAAGTGAAAAAGTGCAAGAGATGCATGGCATTGTTAGGGTCTCATCTGATTCCCTAAACCTCCACATCTACCGCAGAGAGCATCCTGACCATGTAATAACTGCGTGGTGCACAGGCCCAGGACAGAACATCAACACCAGAAAGTCCCGATGCAGCACAATAATCCGGGCTGGGAAAAAAAAGGATACCATCAGCCCCCTGGACAGGTTCTTCTTAGTTGAAAGGTCTCTTCTCCAACAGACATTTTCGGTCTAAGGAATTTCAGGTAAACTCAGCCTTTTAAGGTACTGCCTAAAGCTGAGTTCACCTGTATTTCCTCACACTGGAGAAGTCTCTTGGAGAAGAGACAAAACATTTCAACTAAGAGCAAGCTATCTAGAGGATTTGCTCATTTTTGGTCCTTTTCAGGGGAGTTCTCTGACCTCTTGCAGTTCAGAGCTTTGGCATACTTCAGAGTAAGATCCAGACCCTGTCTGAACTCCAGCTCTCTCCCAGGAACTGCTCCCAGACCGAGATCACCTGCCTTGAGATCTCCTGCAACACAGCCACGTCATTCAGTTCACTTTATGCATACAGGCGCGATTACAATAAATTTGGTCTCAAGACATTTGGTAAGAAAAAATATCTATGGATAGACAACATCGTATGGACAGTGTCTGTGCTGCCTGGCGCATGTAGCGCGGTGCTGGAGCCATGCTGCTGCAGGGGGAGCCTGCTGTACCTGGCGGGGTGTTGATGAGGACGAACTCCACTCCTGCTGCCTCCTTAGCTTTCTGCAGCTCCGACAGGTCCGAGTCGTAGAGCCAGGCTGCCTCCACAGCCTGGAAGCCGGCAGAAGCAGCCGCACAAATCCTCTTGCTGAAGTCGGAAAGCTCCGTAAACAGCCAGGAAATATTCGCACAAAACTTCAACGCAGCCATGTTTTTTTTTTTACCAGCTAGAGCCAATGACCCTGCGGTCAGGATTTTGTATCCCCCGCGTAGGCGAGTACGTCAACGTCGTCGCCATGTTGCGATAGGCATTCGAGTCGAGAAAGGCAGACCGCTAACCTGACTCTTGCCAGATGCATTGCGCATTCCGTCATTCTACAGAGCTCCACGCGGTCTGCGGAACGAAATCCTTCTGGCGAAAGTCAGGTCATAGACATCATACACGTGGAAGCCTCATTACGTGCTAGAACGCATCCTTCGTCGCCGCCATATTGGATGGGTCTCTCCCAGTGGCGGCTGGCCCATAGGGGGCGCTCGGGCGCTGCCCTCCCTAGATGTGGAGGGGAAAAGTCAAAATATATATAGATTTTAAAAGTATTATTAATGTCAGTTTTTACTTAATAGTACGTGGCGACATGTAATAATAATTATTAAAACTCTTCTACTGATTGACTCTATCATTTAACAGTGCATTTCCACCAACAGACGTATCATTTCTCTTCTTCTACACTTGTGGGGCTGTGACTCAAGGAGCCCTGCAAGTGTAGCGAAATAACCAATCGTATACTGTTGCTAGGGAAGATTTATAAATATTTGGCAAATCAGCATCGCCAAAATGAATGGGTTTGGGCAGAGCCAGCGCCATAGAGATGGAAAGAGTTGCGACACTCTTTGATGTCACCGCCAGGGCAGTCACGTGGTTCGTGTAGACCGTTATAGTTCCAAAACATACGCTGGCTGTCATGTTCTTCTATGGGACAGACAGCAGCGATTGCGTTATTTAACGGTAAATATATATATAAACATACACCCTACTACTTTTTCAGCTGTTATTGCATGATTACATATTTGTTGATGTCATTTTTCCATTTTGAGAGGCAGGGTGACAACAAAAAGCTGTATATTACTTAGATACGTTTTACATTTTTGGAGGGAAAAGCTTATGTTCATGTTCGTATGGACAGGAGAACAGGCTAGAACGGCTCTAACTTAACTTTCCTTTTCCATATCATTCATGTGATGACAGATGTCTCATGATTTTCATTTTATGGTGACTGGGCTGTATTATTGATTACTGTGATTTTGCTTATAAATTCCGATTCAGCCATTAGCTTACCTTGGTCGTAGTGTTAGGTCTGCCGTGGTCCATTCAGCATTCGCCCAGCAGCTAGCTCACTTCTGATAAGTGGTCACCCCCAGACCACAACGTGAAACATGATCATGTTAAGACTAAGAATATAATTTTAAGATTAAGCCATTCACATATTATCAAAAGCACTATGCTTATATGTTTGGGTCTATAGGTAAGTGCAGAGCTATTAAGATTTTTCTCTACGTCTCTGGGTTAATGCACAGAGTAAGAGTAAGGTTAGCTGCAGAGAGAGTGATAGAGAACAGTGACAGGCAACACTCCCATTGGACTCCGTTGTTGCTTTTTGCTTTTTTGAGAAAGAACAGTCCATTCAGCATTTACACCCACTTTTTCTGATAAGGCAGGAGTTGGTCACACAACAATGATAATTTTAATACTAAGCCATGCACAAATAATCAAATATATTAAAGAATAACAACTCATTAAGCTTGGATGAATGATTCAAATATTGTTTAATAAAAAATACTGAGTGAGACAACAAGATGTGTGTGTGTGTGTGTGTGTGTGTATCTAACTGGAAAAACAAGAACAAAGTGAAGGAACAGGGAGGAATATTATAAATACATTTAAAAAAAAAATCCTCCACATACTTCAGAGTGCATCAGGGCTGAAAGGAAGGACAGCGTTAATAATAAAAGGTACCTGGCATAAGATAAAAATGAACAGTGTGGAACAAAAAAAAATGGGAACAAGCATGAATAATATCAACAAATGTGTAAACAGGCGTTAACGGGTATCATAACCATTTTTTTTGGGGGGGGGGGGGGGGGGGGGCGCTCCACTGAAACCTGTGATGGCCACAACAACGATACTGGTGGTCCAGCAAGATCTGTTGAGACAGGGGCACAAATATGTTCATTCAAGCCAGTTCATTCTGGACTGCCTACAAAAATACTTTTTCTTGCATACGTCAGAGGAACTCAGTCTCGACACCTGTGGAGTTCCACTATGCACTACGGGCTGCTACTGTAGGGCAGTTCCTCTCAACAACGCATACTGGCAGTTACCTGGATGATGCATCAGACCACTTGGCGGACTTCTTGGACAACAAGAACAGCAACTGCAGTGCTTCTGAGGTTGTGAGAGTGGAGCAGCTGGTAGATCCATCACCACCTGACCTCACAAAGACCGAGTCTTGTGTCCTCTACCACCTGGCACGATACATAGCAAAGAGGGTCATCAGCTTCTCGCTCTGTGAGGAATGCCAATGTGCACTGGTTGAAAAAGTAACCAACACAACAAGTGAGAAAGCTGTTTTACTACAGTTAAAGGAATTTAAAAGGGGTGCATTATACCGGCCATGCGATGAGCTGTTCACTCTTCTGCAGCACGTGGAGCAGCTCTTCCGTTCCAAGACGAGTGATTCCCTTATGGAATCCTCCAACGTAGTGGAACAGCTGGAAAGAGAGGCTATGAGTCTGGACAGCAACCTTCCCTCATGCCATGAGCTGAAAAAAAAATCCTTTCAACATATATCAGGCTGAGGTTAAGGATTCACTCAAAGTGCATCGGAGCTGAAAGGGCCTATTTATATAATATACAGAGTTGACAATTCAAAAGAGGTAGGTATTTAATCAACTTACGCCTGGATATAACGTTAGTGCTACCTTTACAGAGGGCGAAGTCAAGCTAACAAAACTAGCAGGCAATCGGTGGTCTACCAAGATAAAATATATATATATATATATATATATATAATCATAGCTCTCAACTCTCACGCATTGACCGTGTGACACACGCATTTCACTGACTTCACACGCTCACACGCAACACATGACATTTCACACGCAAACATGGAATTTCTCGCATAAAAATCACAAAGCCCCTCTGGGCTGCGGATGACAAAACTCCGCCTTCTGCTGAGCTGTTTCGGCTTCTTTCACAACTTGTGGCCATCAGTAATTCCTGCTGCAGTTCATGTTAACAGAGCAGCAGGAAGAGTGATCAGAGTTATGAATAATTTTAGTCTTAACAGTGGTGAAAGTAAGCCGGTATGGTCCTGTACCGCGTACACAGGAGGGGAGGGGGCGGGGGAGAGCTGCTGCCAGATGACCGGTTCATTCAGAACCGGTCATGGCTGCACGCAGGATCATAAAACAGTTCTGTTAACCAGATGCAGTTTAAAACGCCACTTGGTCTGTTTATACGTTTCGTTGTTATTAATTCTGCATTTTTTAACTACATTCACCGTATTTCTGTGCCTCCGCGCTTGCTCCTCTCCCCCCTCATTTCCCTCGGAGCAGGTGCTTTTATCACCGTTCACCATTCAAAACGTGAATCACTACGTTTAATTCCCTCACATCGGTAGCAACGTGTGCCAGTTAAAGTCAATAGGAGAGTTTGTAGCTGTATTTCATGCTATTTTATTTTTAACAACATAGAATCAGTGGCGCTTCGGTGGGCGTGCTGCCTCGCGCTTTAATTCAGGTGCGCACTTTTAAGGGTAATTTTAAAGAACTTGTAACATCAGGGGCTTCATCTTAGACCTGTCAGTACCCCTGGTTCCCTTTATAGGACCCCTTTACAGTATTTAGTTATGCATTTTCCCCGCTGTTTATCCCTCACACGCAGCGCACGGGGGTAAAATCCGCCCACCTCACCGCCCAGAGCGCACTGACGAGAGCAATAGAAATTTGTCTGGTCAGCGCGGCGACTGACTGAGAAACCTGTCGCTGTGAAAGGTGATGAGAATGTTATAAACTGTAACAGTGTAGAAGTGCATTGAGCTGAAAGGAGGGAGACATCAGCAGCTGGATCGTGCGTAAAGACGCAGCGGGAACCTGTGTGTGCTTTAGTGTTGCTGCTGAGGGTAAAATGTTGACCATAAAGGCTTGATGAAACTCAGCCTGATTCACCAATCAGGTTATAGATTTACAATGATAAACAACCCATAGATGAATGTGTAACAGTGTAATAATTTGGTCAATAACTTAAAACTACTTAATTTTATTCAGTATTATTTGAACAATTGTGTATTTTTTATGTCTTAATCCATTAACTGAACAATAAAGTATTAATACGTCTCTTTCTCTTTTTAACACAAGTAATACATGTCTACTTCATTGTCTGGTGGGATAAAAATGAGATGGAGTTGACTCCACCGGCTCTTCCAGGGTCCGGTTAGCCCCGCCCCAAAAGAAGCCCCGCCCCCAAACACACCCCGCTCCCAAATTAGCATAATCTCACTCTTAACTTTTGATAAAAGTTGAGAGGTCTGTATATAATTACGCTGTGTACATACAAATAAAGATCAGTATATGCATCATAAAGGACCTCTGATAAAATATAGACAGTTGACAGTTCAAAATAGGTAGCTATTTAATCAATTTACCCCTTCACAGAAGGCAAGTCAAGCTAACAAACTAGCAGGCAATCGGTTGTCTACCAAGATAAAAAATATATATATAATTACGCTGTGTACATACTACAAAAGATCAGTATAAGCATCATAAAGGACCTCTGATAAAATATAGACAGTTGACAGTTCAAAATAGGTAGCTATATAATCAATTTACCCCTGGATATAACGTTACCTTCACAGAAGGCAAGTCAAGCTAACAAACTAGCAGATAATCGGTCGTCTACCAAGATAAAAAAAATATATATAATTACGCTGTGTACATACAACAAAAGATCAGTATAAGCATCATAAATGGCCTATGATACAATATAGACAGTTGACAATTCAAAACAGGTAGCTATTTAATCAATTTACCTCAGAAGTTACTCGACAGTCAGCAATGGAAGTGAATGATGTCCAACGCCATAGAATAGCTTTTTGGAACTATGCGAGGCTGCATACCCCAGAGCCATAGAGAGAAAAAGAGTCGCGACACTCCCATTGGACTGCGTTGTACGCTTTTTGCCGCCCACTTCTGGGGTATCTGCTAGTTTGTTAGCTTGACTTGCCTTCTGTGAAGGTAACGTTATATCCAGGGGTAAATTGATTAAATAGCTACCTATTTTGAACTGTCAACTGTCTATATTTTATCAGAGGTCCTTTATGATGCATATACTGATCTTTATTTGTATGTACACAGCGAAATTATATATATGTTTTATCTTGGTAGACCACCGATTGCCTGCTAGTTTGTTAGCTTGACTTCGCCCTCTGTAAAGGTAGCACTAACGTTATATCCAGGCGTAAGTTGATTAAATAGCTACCTCTTTTGAATTGTCAACTCTGTATATTATATAATTAGGCCCTTTATGGTGCATATGCTTATATTTATTTGTATGTGCACAGTGCAATTTATAAATATATTCTTAACTTGGTAGACAACCGATTTTCAGTCATTGCCTGCTACTTTTATCTCAATTTTGCCAGCTGTGAAGAAGCTATCGCTACACCAGAAATTACAAAGTTCATTAGTAAATCTCTGACATCTTTTATTAAGTAAGTTATTGATGTTAGATTACTAGTATCATCAAGGTTGACTAGGACGTTTTTTTAGGTTGTATCTGCTGAACCTGGCGGTGTTAGCCAGTCAGCTGAGTACTGTGTATCTAATGCTAGTAGAAATAAGGTTTGTTTAATTGCACCCTTGAAAGGGCTGTTTAGTTGGATTGCATGTAGGAATACAAATTATTCCACACAAAAAATTATCATAAGCCATAATGAGCTTTAAAATGTTTATTACTCAGACAGTAGTGTGACTAATTTGTTCCCCAAACACTGCTGCTGCAGGTGGCTGCTGCTGGAGGCGATGGCTGCTTGAGCTGGCTGATGTTGGCGAAGGATGGTGATGGCAGCTGCTGCTGGTGGCGGCTGCTGATAACGCTGGCAGCTGGCGCTGGCAGCTGGTGCTGGCTGGTGCTGGCCATGGCTGCTGGTGGTGTCTGCTGACTGCTGGAATAAGAGGAGACTGGAGGCTGTGGAGACTGCGGACGGTGTGCTGGGAATGGAGAGGCCCAGTACATCCATAGCAACCAGTAAGGTGTTCGGCAGTGGCCTAGATTGTATGACCTTAGGTGAGGAGGTCTGCTGTGTGGAAATCGCCTTCTTGGTCTGACTCTTGCTGCCAAGGTACCCCTTATTATGGCTGTTTGCCTTCCTCTCAGCTCCGATGCACTTTGAGTGAATCCTTAACCTCAGCCTGATATATGTTGAAAGGATTTTTTTTTCAGCTCATGGCATGAGGGAAGGTTGCTGTCCAGACTCATGGCCTCTCTTTCCAGCTGTTCCAATACGTTGGAGGATTCCATAAGGGAATCACTCGTCTTGGAACGGAAGAGCTGCTCCACGTGCTACAGGAGAGTGAACAGCTCATCGCATGGCCGGTATAATGCACCCCTTTTAAATTCCTTTAACTGTAGTAAAACAGCTTTCTCACTTGTTGTGTTGGTTACTTTTTCAACCAGTGCACATTGGCATTCCTCACAGAGCGAGAAGCTGATGACCCTCTTTGCTATGTATCGTGCCAGGTGGTAGAGGACACAAGACTCGGTCTTTGTGAGGTCAGGTGGTGATGGATCTACCAGCTGCTCCACTCTCACAACCTCAGAAGCACTGCAGTTGCTGTTCTTGTTGTCCAAGAAGTCCGCCAAGTGGTCTGATGCATCATCCAGGTAACTGCCAGTATGCGTTGTTGAGAGGAACTGCCCTACAGTAGCAGCCCGTAGTGCATAGTGGAACTCCACAGGTGTCGAGACTGAGTTCCTCTGACGTATGCAAGAAAAAGTATTTTTGTAGGCAGTCCAGAATGAACTGGCTTGAATGAACATATTTGTGCCCCTGTCTCAACAGATCTTGCTGGACCAGCAGTATCGTTGTTGTGGCCATCACAGGTTTCAGTGGAGCCCCCCCCCCCAAAAAAAAATGGTTACGATACCTGTTCTTAACGCCTGTTTACACATTTGTTGTTCTTGTTGACACATACTGTACGTATGTTTGTTGATATTATTCATGCTTGTTCCCATTTTTTTTGTTCCACACTGTTAATTTTTATCTTATGCCAGGTACCTTTATTATTAATGTTGTCCTTCCTTTCAGCCCTGATGCACTCTGAAGCCTGATGTATGTGGAGGATTTTTTTTTAAATGTATTTATAATATTCCTCCCTGTTCCTTCACTTTGTTCTTGTTTTTCCAGTTAGATACACACACACACATCTTGTTGTCTCACTCAGTATTTTTTATTAAACAATATTTGAATCATTCATCCAAGCTTAATGAGTTGTTATTATTTAATATATTTGATTCTTTGTGCATGGCTTAGTATTAAAATTATCATTGTTGTGTGGCCAACTCCTTCCTCATCAGAAAAAGTGGGTGTAAATGCTGAATGGACTGTTCTTTCTCAAAAAAGCAAAAAGCAACAACGGATTCCAATGGGAGTGTTGCCTGTCACTGTTCTCTATCACTCTCTCTGCAGCTAATCTTACTCTTACTCTGTGCATTAACCCAGAGACGTAGAGAAAAATCTTAATAGCTCTGCATTTACCTATAGACCCAAACATATAAGCATAATGCTTTTGATAATATGTGAATGGCATAATCTTAAAATTATATTCTTAGTCTTAACATGATCATGTTTCACGTTGTGGTCTGGGGGTGACCACTTATCAGAAGTGAGCTAGCTGCTAGGCGAATGCTGAATGGACCACGGCAGACCTAACGCTACCACCAAGGTAAGCTAATGGCTGAATCGGAATTTATAAGCAAAATCACAGTAATCAATAATACAGCCCAGTCGCCATAAAATGAAAATCATGAGGCATCTGTCATCACATGAATGATATGGAAAAGAAAAGTTAAGTTAGAGCCGTTCTAGCCTGTTCTCCTGTCCATACGAACATGAACATAAGCTTTTCCCTCCAAAAATGTAAAACGTATCTAAGTAATATACAGCTTTTAGTTGTCACCCTGCCTCTCAAAATGGAAAAATGACATTAACAAATATGTAATCATGCAATAACAGCTGAAAAAGTAGTAGGGTGTATGTTTATATATATATTCACCGTTAAATAACGCAATCGCTGCTGTCTGTCCCATAGAAGAACATGACAGCCAGCGTATGTTTTGGAACTATAGCGGTCTACACGAACCACGTGACTGCCCTGGCGGTGACATCAAAGAGTGTCGCAACTCTTTCCATCTCTATGGCGCTGGGTTTGGGCCTCCTGGAGAAGTAGCCCTAGCTGCACAGTGATAGGTGCACTTCGCGCGTGACGTCACGAGCTACATCCGCGCTACATCCGGGTCACGGTGGTCGGCAAAACAGTACTGTTTTCGCTTACCAGCGTGACAAAACGGGTGAATTAGAGCGTACTTTTAGTTTACTTTTGGAATCTAAACAATGCCCACGACTTGTTGTGCTCCCGGTTGCACACAGAGGCATTCCAAATCGTCGGATGTACGTTTCTTTCGTTTACCGAAGAAAGAAGAAAGAAATGGATAATTTCAATGAAAAGGATGCAGGATGCCAATCGACTGTGGGAGCCATCATACCATGACAGAATTTGCAGTCTACACTTCATCTCCGGTAAATACAACTTAATTTTGCACTAGTCATTGTTCTACTTAAATAATTATATAAAAATAAAAAATTAGGATACATATTTAAGTCAAGACGTAAACGTTTGTTTTGTAGTAATATACGTACATGTAAAATGTATGCAAACCCTCTGGCATGAGTCTGTGAAAAGGATTAATAAGACAAAACCACCAAAATAATCCTTTGTGAACGTGAGTCGTTCTCCAAACATCAGCTAGTCCTAACTCTTTACATATATTACTGAGTGCATTGGTTTGTGGAGATAGAGGCATAGCTTTAGGGGGTAGTCTATCAATAAGTGGGTTTAGAATGCAATTAAAATCACCACC